>NW_026779443.1:0-102060 GCF_030144855.1 Hypanus sabinus
CATGCATGGCTGATTGAAGAAGTAAAGAGTAGTGGGATACAAGGAGACATTGACTAGTGAATCCAGACTGGCTTGCCCTCAGAAAGCAAAGAGTAAGTGTGGACGGGTCATATTCTGCATGGAGGCAGTGACAAGTGCCTCAGGGTTCTGTTCTGGGACCCTTACTGATCGTGATATTTTTTTTAATTGAACTGGAATTGGAAGTGGAGGGATGGGTTAGTAAGTGTGATGATGACACAAAGGTTAACGTTGTTGTGGGTAGTGCAGAGCGCTGTCAGAGGTTACAGCGGGACAATGATTGCACGCAAAACTGGTCTGAGAAGTAGCAGATGAAGTTCAACTCAGATACTTGTGAAGTGCTTCTGTTTGTTAAGTCCATAATATAGTAGAATATAGTATTAATGTTATGAATCTTGGCACTCCGGAGGATCAGAGAGACCTTGGGTTCCGAGAACAGAGGAGACTTTAAGCAGCTTCGAAGTTTCTCTCTGCGGTTAAGAAGACGTACTGTGTATTTGCCCTCATCAAACATGGAATTCAAATTAGAGTCGAGGGCAATTTTGCAGCTATATATGCACCTGACTAGACCACACTTGGAGTACTGTACTCAGTTCCGGTCGTCTTACTACGGGAATGATGAGGAAACCATAGAAAGAATACAGAGAAGATTTAAAAGGATGATTACAAGCTGAGTGAACTCACCCTTTTCTCCTTGGAGCGACGGAGGATGAGAGATGACGAGACATTGGCGGAAATGAGGAATGGAGGTATTGATAGTGTGGATAGTCAGAGTCTTTTTTCCCCAGGTCTGAAATGGTTGCCACAAGAGAACACAGATTTGAGGAGCTGGAGAGTCGGTACAGAGGAGATGTCAGGGGTACGTTTTTCACTCAGAGAGTGGCGGTTGCGTGGAAACGGCTGCCGGTAGCTGTGTTTTAGGCGGATACGATAGGGTATTTTAAGAGACTTTTGAATAGACACATGGAGCTAAGTGAAGGGCTTTAATTCTAGTGAAGGCCAATTAATTTCTAAAAGAGGAACATATTCGGCACAGCTTTGTGGGCCGTTGAGTATGTAATGTGCTGTAGGTTTTCTAAGTTTCTATGAAAACTGCGCAACACAGAACAGGGGTCCAAGCAAAATACCATCCAGGACTCTTGCTCTTTCCACAGAGCCTCCGTGTGTTATCCATATTAACGAATCACCTGTCACGACAACTCGCCTCTGCTCTCCCTCACATTCCCTTCTGAGCCACATAACATTAAACAGAGCCATCAAACTGCTGACAGCAACTACCCCCCCCCAACACACACACACACACACACACACACACACACATACACATACACACACACACACACACACACACACACACACACACACACACACACAGACACACACACACACACACACACACACACACACACACACACACACCAGTATCCGAAGTCCGAAGTGTGTGGTTGTATATTTGTGTAGAATTGTGCTATATGGGTTTCGAGGCCGGAATGGGATATATAGGTAATGATATAGTGGGTCCTAAAAGGAGTGGAGTCCACATAGTCATGGGGTCACTGATGTAATGTTGCTCCGGCACCATCGCAACATACCTAAATGGAGACAGAAACACTGCGCAACTCTCTCCCTGCTCTGTCCTCCAATCTCACCAATACCCAGCCTTTCGGCTTTTGTGTCTCGAATTCAGTGTGCCCCTCGGAGATGGTGTGTGTGTGACCTGACTATGTGCTGCGGGAACAGTAAGAATGGGGAGGAGAGAAGATGCGAGAGAAAGGGTTTTAAGAGTGCAGATACAGATGCAAGTTGTGTGGAAAAACATGACCGTCCTGTGCATAGAGAGCTGTGGAGAAGCTCAGCTCCTGGTGATAGATATCCAGTGGAAGCGGCGAGGTGTAATACGACTCATCTCTCCCTCATACTCCCAACAATCGCCTGTGACACAGAG
Source organism: Hypanus sabinus (assembly GCF_030144855.1). Classification (NCBI taxonomy): domain Eukaryota; kingdom Metazoa; phylum Chordata; class Chondrichthyes; order Myliobatiformes; family Dasyatidae; genus Hypanus; species Hypanus sabinus. Next base: position 1,964 of record NW_026779443.1, read on the forward strand.
AAGGAGGGAGGAGGGAGCGGGGAGCGACCTAGATGGGGACCGTTTAGCCGATGGAATGTATCTCAAAGAAGGGGAATGGCGAAGTGAACGTAAAGGATGTGAGAGGGGGTAGAGATATTGTGTGAATTAGAGGCGGAAGAGCAAAAGAGAAGAGAGTCCGAGTAGAAAGAGAGAGAGAGGGAGAGGGATATAGAAGCATAGAGAGTTGGGGTGGACAGACAGCGTGTAGGTGGGCGTAGAGTGAGACAGTGAGACAGAACAATAACCCCTGGGTCGTCCGAACAAACACTCCCGGGGTCAGACACAGTGTGGGTCTCCGTTCTCACCATCCCATCATACCATGCCGGCGTCCGACAGAGAGTGCAGCTCCCTCGACTCCGTCCCATCAAGCACACCTGCAGTCAGACACAAAGCAAAATCTCCCTGTACACTATCCCCTCAGACATTCCCGGGGTCACACACAGTGTGAATCTCCCTCCACAACGTCCCATCACACACTCCCGGGGTCAGACACAGAGTGTAAATCCCTCCTCCACAATATCGTTTCATACAACACTCCTGGGGTCAGATACCGAGTCTTCCGCTTTCTATCTGTCTGTCTGTCTGTCTGTCTCTCTCTCTCTCTCTCTCTCTCTCTCTCTCTCTCTCTCTCTCTCTCTCTCTCTCTCTCTCTCTCGCTCTCTCTCTCTCTCTCTGTCTCTCCCCGTCAAGATTAGGAACGGGGAAACGGGGATTGGGGCTTTTAACTCTCCTGTCTTGCTGGTCAACAGTTGGCAGAAGAACTTGCTTTTCGTGGATAGTGAGATTTTTGTTGAGGGTGTAAGCATTCTTGAGACATGTGGTCTGGCAGAGGACCAGAAGGGAATTTGCGGTTATCCTGGATTCAAGGGTCGAATGCAACTCATGGACATTTAGTCGTTATTCTCACCGGTTCCTTTCCATTTCCTTATATCTTTCCCAAAGAGTCTTCCAGTCTTGGTCGGATGTGACCGGAGAGTGAGGAATCTCTGTCTAGAAGAAAAGAAAAGCTTACGAAAGTTTTTCATAGAGTTTGGTAATGTTAGAGATCTCGAAGATGATGAGGTTAATAGGAAGATGCTTAAGAAGGAAATTAGGAGAGCCAGAAGGATTAAGGGAAACCACAAGGCATTCTCCAAGTATGTGAAGAGCAAGAGGATAAGACGTGAAAAAATTGGACCATCAAGTGTGACAGTGGGAAAGTGTTTGTGGACCCGGATGAAATAGCAGTGGTACGTAATGAATACTTTGCTTCAGTATTCACTACGGAAAAAGATCTTAGTGATAGCAGTGATAATTTGCAGCAGACTGAAAAGATAGAAAATGTAGATATTAAGAAAGAGGATGTGATGGAGCTTTTGAAAAGATCAAGTTGAATGAGTCGTTGGGACGGGATGCGATGTGCCCCAGTCTACCATGAGAGGCGAGGAAGGAGATTACTGAGCCTCTGCCGATGATCTTTGAGTCATCAGTGGGGACCGGATGCGATGTACCCCAGGCTACCATGAGAGGCGAGGGAGGAGATTACTGAGCCTCTGCCGATGATCTTTGAATCATCAGTGGGGACCGGATGCGATGTACCCCAGTCTACCATGAGAGGCGAGGGAGGAGATTACTGAGCCTCTGCCGATGATCTTTGAATCATCAGTGGGGACCGGATGCGATGTACCCCAGGCTGCCATGAGAGGCGAGGAAAGAGATTACTGAGCGTCTGCCGATGATCTTTGAGTCATCAGTGGGGACCGGATGAGATGTACCCCAGGCTACCATGAGAAGCGAGGAAGGAGATTACTGAGCCTCTGCCGATGATCTTTGAATCATCAGTGGGGACCGGAGAGTTTCTGAAAGATTGGAGGGTTGCGGATATTGTTCCTTTATTCAAGAGATGGATCAGAGTTAGTCCAGGAAATTGTAGACCAGTGAAGCCTTACCTCACTGGTTGAAAGTTAATGGAGAAGATGCTGGCAGGCAGTATTTATGACCTTTTTGAGAGATATGATATGATTTGGAATAGTCAGAATGGCTTTGTCGAGGACAAGTTGTGCCGTACGGGCCTGTTTGAATTTTTCGAGGATGTGGCTAAACACGTTCATGAAGGAAGAGCAGTTGATGTGGTGTATATGGATTTCAGCAAATCATTTTATAAGTTACCCGTGCGTGGGTTATTGAGGAAATAAAGAGGCATGGGACACAAGGCGACATTGCATTGTGGAGTCAGACCTAGCGTGCCTACAGAAGACAAAGTGTGGGTGTGGACGGGTCATATTCTGCAGGGAGGACGGTGACCAGTGGGGTGCCTCAGGGATCTAGTCTGTTCGTGATTTAAAAAACAAAATGACCTGGATGAGGAAGTGCCGGGATGGGTTAATAAGTGTGATGATGACACAAAGCTTGGAGTTGTTGTGGGTCGTGTGAAGGGTTGTCAGACGTTACAGCGGGACGTTGATTGGATGCAAAACTGGTCTGAGAAGTAGCAAATGGAGTTCAACACAGATACGTATAGAATTGCTCAGTTTGTTAGTTCAATAATATGGCAGAATATAGTATTAAATGTAAGAATCTTGGCACTGTGGAGGATCAGAGAGATCTTGGGTTCCGACGCCATAGGACGCTCAAAGCAGCTGCGCATGTTGACTCACTGGTTAAGATGGCGTACGGTGTATTTGCCGTCATCAATCGTGGAATTGAACTTGGGAGCCGAGAGGTAATGTTGTATCTGTATAGGCTCCTGACCAGACCCCACATGGAGTACTGTGCTCAGTTCTGGTCGCCTCACTACGGAGAGGATGTGGAAGCCATAGAAAGGGTGCAGAGGAGATTTAGAAGGATATTTCCTTGACTGGGGTGCATATCTTATGATAACAGGTTAGGTGAACACGGCCTTTTCTCCTCAGAGCGAAGGAGGATGAGAGCTGACCTGATTGAGGTGTATAAGATGATGAGAGGGGTTGATGGTGTGGATAGTCAGCGGCTTTTTCCCAGGGCTGAATTGGTTTCCACACGGGGACACAGGTTTAGGGTGCTGGGGACTAGGTGCAGAGAAGATATCAGGGGCAAGTTCTCGGAGAGTGGTGAGTACATGGAATGGTCTACCTGCAGTACATTTGTAAAGCCAGGGGTGCTGACATATATCCTCGGTCAGAAGCTGGCTGTGACGGGTGTGAGGTGGTACACATTGGAAGGAGAAACTCCCAGGCAAGAGTACAAAGTAAATGGCAGGATACTTGGGAGTGTGAATCTGGGATCTGGGATGTGGTGGGATCTGGGGGTACATGTCCACGAATCCCTGAAGGTCGCCTCACGGTTAGATAGGATAGTTAAGGACCTTATGGAGTGTTCGCCTTCATAAGTCGAGGGATAGATTTTAAGAGACGTGATGTAATGACGCAGATGTATAAAACTCCGGTTAGGCCTCACTTGGAGTACTGTGTCCAGTTCTGGTCGCCTCACTATAGGAAAGATGTGGCTGCATTGGAAAGTGCACAGAGGAGATTTACCAGGATGCTGCCGGGTTTAGAGAGTATGGATTATGATCAGATATTAAGGGAGCTTGGTCTTTACACTCTGGAGGGAAGGAGGATGAGAGGATACATGATAGAGATATACAAGATATTAAAAGGTATAGATAGAGTGGACAGCCAGCGCCTCTTCCCCAGGGTACCACTGCTCAGAACAAGCGGACATTGTTTTAAGGTAAGAGGAGGGAATTTCAAGGGAGGTATTAGAGAAAGGTTTTTCACACAGAGCGTGGCTGATGCGTGGAATGCACTGCCTGAGTCAGTGGTTTATGCAGATACTAGACAGGTATATGGAACAATTTAAGGTGGGGTGTTATATGGGAGGCAGGGCTTGAGGGTCGCACAGCATTTTGGGCTGAAGGGCCTGTAATGTGCTGTACTATTCTATGTTTTATGTTCTAAGTTCCTTCTCTCCGGCTGGTTTAGTTTATGCATTTTGGTCTTGCCCTCGGTTAGATGGCTATTGGGCACTGGTTTTTAAAATTATCATTGTGGGTTTGGGGGTGACACTCAGACCTTGCCCGCTTATTAATGTATTTGATGTGGCAGATGATGTTTTGGGTTTAAATGCAAACTAGTAGGATGTCATTTCACTTACATCGTATTTGACCCGTAGGTGAATCTTGCTGGTCCGGAAATCTGCCACGCTCCCATCTGCTGCTGCTTGGTTCGAGGAAGTAATGTCTTTTTTCTGAAACTAGAAAAGATTAAATTCACTCTGAGGGCGTCTTTGAGAAAGTTTTATTCGAAATGGGGGCCCTTCTTGTCATATTTCGGGAGTCTTAAGGAATTACCTAATAGTTGAGGACATTTGATTGTACTTGGGAAGTTGCTTCCCTTTTAACTCGCATATGGTTTACCTCACAGGGCGGTTGATGAATTGCAATTTGAGTCTATTCTGGATCATCTGGGATGTTCTAGATGTGTGTGGGACTTCCTCTTGAAGTATGTGTAGGAATGGCTGTGAAATATCCGTACTTGTATTTGTGAAGGGTTGTATTGTAAATACATTAGCTGCCATTGTATTTTCTGGGAGGGCGGGTGAGGGGAGGTTTGTTTAAGGGTAAGTTACAAAAGCAAAATGGAGGAAAATGTAATTCATTTTTATTCTGTACAGTGACCTTTCTTCAATAAAAATATATTACAAATAAAAAGGAATCATAGAGAAGGAATTGTGTGCTGTGAAATGAGGAAGGAAGGGGCGGAGAGTGGGGCCACAGAAAGGGTGTTCAGTTTGAGGCTGTTAGAGCAGAACGTGTCAGGCACCATTTTCTTGCTCCCTATCTCTGAATAGAGTCTGTTTCAACGCCGAAATTCACTGACCCATGGCCAGGAGACACAGACAGAGTGAGAATCCTTCCATGAAATCCCATCACCCTCTCCTGGAAATATGCACTGAGTAGCGCTCCCTCCGCAACGATCCATCACTCAGAGTGCAACTCCCTCCATGTTGTTTCAACACACACTCCGGGGTCACACACAGAGTGAAACTCCGTCTGCAATGTCCAAACACGCAGTCCATTCGTCGGATAACCAGCGAAGCTCCCTAAATATTATCCCGTCACATTCCCGGGGACAGACATGTAAAGTACCTACCGCACCGTCGCAGCACACCATACCGGAGTCAGCAAAATTACCTAAACCTCTCCCTCCTCCGTTCTCCCCACTCACCAATAACAGCCTTTCGGTTTTCCAGTAGTTTTGAATGGTGTGTGTCTCTTGGAGATGGTGTGTTTATGTGTGTGAGCGGACTGTGAGCTGCCGTTAGAGGAAGGAAGGGGAGGAGAGAGGAGGCCAGGGAAAGGGTGGTGAGAATGCAAACACTGATGCAAGCGGTGTGGAAGCACATGACCGGCCTGTGCATGCAGAGTTGTGGAGAGATTCAGATCCTGGCGATCGATATCCGGTGGAACGGGGCGGGGGAGGTGTAATGGAGAGAGAGAGAAAAAAAAACTAAATGTATCAGGGATGGGTCAAGAAGCGGAGGGGCATCAGCGGAAGGTAGAGGTCAATGTTTATGTCATCAGTTTGGAAGTTGGAAGCCTGTATGTACCGGCTGGGTAGCCTCAGAACTGATGGCATGAACATTGAATTCTCTACCTTCCGTTAATGCCCCTCCTCCCCTTCTTACACCATCCCTGCCATACTTAGATGTTTATCTATTTCTCTCAATCTTCCCATCACTCGTTGCCTGTTCTCCATCTCCCGCTGGTGCTCCCCTCCCTCTTTCTTTCTCCCTAGGCCTCCTCCCATGATCCTTTCCCTTCTCCAGCTCTGTATCACTCTCGCCAATCAGCTTTCCAGCTCTTAGCTACATCCCACACCCTCTGGTCTTCTCCTATAATTTCGCATTTCGCTCGGCAATCTCTGCTCTGAACAATTGCAGATGATCGTGGCATTCAAAATGCCCAGGGGCTTCAAGCTGCATAAAAATGTGTGTGTGTGTGTGTGTGCGCGCGCGCGCGTGTACATAATGCTTGAATGTGTTTTCTTGATATCCTACATATGCTTGCTATCTTTCCATTCTATACATATTGTGTGTGCTTTGTGCCATGTGGGACTATTTGTATTGCAATTAACAGCAGATCCTGGCTGTATTCATGGGCAGTTCTCTGTGTTGAAATTACAATGAAACTTCAATTGAAATGAAATGAAACCGTTCCGTCTGTAGAGTTCGCACCTTCAGTGGAAGAGAATCTAGTGATACACATATCTGAAGTTCTCATTCCAACCCTAATGTTAAACTCAAAGTTCTTATTATTTTTGGTCACACCTACATATACATAAGTGTGCAGAAACGGCTCCCTTTTCGTTCCTACATGCTGGTGTCTATAACCTAGGCAACATAGGTCTGTGCCGAACATGCCCCTAACTTAGACAAAACACGAGGAAAGCTGCAGATGCTGGAAATTCAAGCAACACTCACAAAATGCTGGTGGAACAAAGCAGGCCAGGCAGCATCTATAGGGAGAAGCACTGTCGACGTTTGGGGTCGAGACCCTTGATCAGGACTAACATCCAGGTGAGCCAACTCTTCACCTGTGTGTCGGCTGGAGTGGTATACTGCGTCGGGTGCTCCCGCTGTGGTCTTCTATATCTTGTTGAGTCCCGGCGCAGACTGGGAGACCGTTTCGCTGAATACCTAACCTCGGTCCGCCAGAGAAAGCAGGATCTCCCTGTGGTCAAACATTTTAATTCCACATCCCATTCCCACTCTGATATGTCTGTCCATGGCCTCCTCTACTGTCAAAATGAATCCAAACTCAGGTTGGAGGAACAACACCTTATATACCGGCTGGGTAGCCTCCAACCTGATGACATGAACATTGACCTCTAACATCCGTTAATGCCCCTTCTCCCCTTCTTACCCCATCCCTGACATATTTAGTTGTTTGCCTGTTCTCTATCTTCCTCTTGTGCCCCCCTGCCCTTTCTTTCTCCCGAGGCCTCCCGTCCCATGATCCTTTCCCTTCGCCAGCTCTGTATCACTTTCTCCAATCACCTTTCCAGCTCTTGGCGTCATCCCACCCCCTCCAGTCTTCCCCTATCATTTCTCATTTCCCCTCCCCCCACTACTTTCAAGTCCCTGACTATCTTCGCTTTCAGTTAGTCCTGGCGAAGGGTCTCGGCACGAAACATGGACAGTGCTTCTCCTTATAGATGCTGCCTGGCCTGCTGTGCTCCACCAGCATTTTGTGTGTTTTGTTTACCCATAGACCTCTATTTTTGTAAGCTCCATTCAACCAGACTGGAGTCTCTGAAAAGACCCTGTTGTATCCGCCTCCTGGCTGAATCCATGGGCAGTCCTGTGTGATGGAATTACAATAAACATAAATTGAAATTATTGAAATAAAATGAAACGGTTCCGTCTGTGGAGTTCGCACCTTCAGTGGAAGAGAATCTAGTGATACACATGTCTGAAGTTCTCATTCCAACCCTAATGTTGAACTGAAAGTTCTTTTTATTTTTGGCCACACCTGCACGTACATAAGTTTGCAGAAACGGCTCCCTCTTCGTTTGTATATACTGGTGTCTATGACATAGGCAACATAGAAACATAGAAAAATCTGCAGCACAATTCAGGTCCTTAGGCCCAGAAAACTGTGCCGAACATGTCCCTAACTTAGAACGACCTAGGGTTTACCCATAGACCTCTATTTGACCAAGCTCCATGAGGCCAGCCTGGAGTCTCTCAAAAGACCCTATCGTATCCGCCTTCACCACCGCCGCCTCAGCCCATTCCATGCACTCACCAGTCTACGGAAAAAAAAAACAACAACAACAACAACTTACCCTGACAGCTCCTCTGCACATACTTCCAAGCACAATAAATCAATGCGCTTTTGTGCCAGCCATTTCAGCCCTGGCAAACGGGGTCTGACTGTCCACACGATAAATCCCTCTCATTATCTGTTACACTTCTATCTGTTCATCGCTCATCCTCTTTCGCCCCAAGGAGAAAAGATCGAGTTCATTCAACCTCATGAGGCATGCTCCCCAATTCCACCAACAATCTTGTATTTTGGGGACCACATACCATCAAGGAATCTGTTTCTCGTCCACAGTACCTCTTTTCCGTTCCCCAACAAAGACAACCCTATCGATACAGCTCGTCAAATTTCACCCGCCTCACTGCTGAGCCACTGATGCATACTCAGTGCCAGAGAATTGACCGGTGAGACTTTCTCCTGCTTGGTAATTTGCACCCCTCTCCTCCATTCCAGAACTATCCAAAGTGCTCTACCTGTTATTGAGCGGGTTGACCACAAGGGGTCACTGCACTGTTTCTGGCTGTTTAGCCCCTTTCACCTTCCTGTCTGTCACCCAGATTTCTGTATCCTACACCTTGAGTGTAAATACCTCTGTATATGTCCGCTCTATCACTCGCTCAACTTCCAGAATGATCCCGAGTTCATCGAATTCTAGTTCGAACTCTGGAACGCACAGTGATAGACGGTGCAGCTGGATGACCTTCTTACAGGTGAAGTTGTCAGGGACTCTGGAGGTCTCCATGCCTTTCCACAACCCGCAAGGAATGCAGTCAACCCTCCTGTCAGGAATGCTTATTGCTCTTTCTAACTGTAATGAAAAACGAAACAATAAATAAACTGAAAAAAAAATCTACCGATAGTTTTGCGCGTTCTATCACCCGTGTCTCTCCTCCTTGCAGCATCAATTGGATAAGCCCTCTAACTCGAACAATGTCCGCTGCGATTGCCCACAACTCCTCGCCGAGGTAAGCACCTTCTGATCCGGTTATTTACACGGATACAGAAATTCAAACAACGAATGAATTTCACACAGTCCCATCACCCAGACGCGGGGTCAGGCACAGATTGAAGTTCCCTCCCTCCGGTCCCATCACACACGCCGAGTTCAGAAGCTGCTTTCCTCTCCCCACCCCCAGCACTCCTCCGTTCCAGTAGTCCTTCTTTGTGTGTCTGTCTCGGAGACTGTGCGTGTGTTTGTGTTCAGATGGTGAGCAGTGAAGAGCGGAGAAGTGGGAGAGGTTGAGGGGGAGGGAGTAGGGACGTGGTGTTGAGACAGTGGTCACTGGGAGAAAGTGGTGTGGAACCGCAAGACCGGCTTGTCCACACAGAGCAGTGAACAGGATCAGAACCGAGAGATCGACGTCCGGAGGAGGGGGTTGGGTGTTATAACACCTGACGTCACCTCTCCCCCTTCCTCCCCAGAATTCCAGATGAACCGAGTGGTGTAGAGGAGCGAGAAGGTTGATGGAACAATGGAGAGTGTAGGGGATCGAGCGGGTCAGGGAGACGGGAAGAGGAGTTGGGGATGGAGGAGATAACGGAGATGCAAAGAGTGCGGGAGACGGAGGGTTGATGGAGTCGGGGTGTGTAAAAGAAGATGACGGTGATGGAAATTAAGGTAGTGGAAATCGGCATCGGGTGGAGGGTGTTGTTGTGTGGTGGTGTAACACAAGACGTTACCTCTCTCTCCTCCCCGCAATTCCACATTAACACAGAAAGTGAACGGGGTAGAGGAGGCAGCCGGGTGATGGAACCGTGAAAGGCTGTAGGGGACGCAGCAATTCAGAGAGACGGGGAGAGGAGTTGGGGAAGGGGGGGATAACAGAGACGGCGTGAGCTGTAGGGGACAAAGCAGTAATGGAGACGACGTGTGTGGAAGGAAGGTATGAAGAAAGCGGGGGAGGGTGGTTACGCAGAGGATTTTCTGTCTGACTGTGGCGAGTTTGGTCGTCTGAGAACAAAGGGTTGAAGACGAGGGGAGTAGTAGGCGTGGAAGTGTCTGACGGAGACAGGGTAGGGTGCAGGCTCTGCTGCTGGTGAGAGATAAGCGGTGTGTAGAAGAGCGAGGGCGTCATGGAGATGGTCGAGTGTGATTGGAATGGACAGAGTGACTGTAACCGAGAGTGGGGAAGAGGGAGGGACTGTCAGAGACGGGGGGGGGGGGGGATGAGGAGGAGAAGCAGGAACAACTGACATGTATAGCGGTGCACAGGGGGGAGGGAGTCACGGAGCGGAGTAGGATTTTGCTGAAGGGGAACGGTTCTGATTTCGGGGTGTCAGAAGGGGCTGGATGGACCCAAAACGCAGGACTTACTAGTGGGAGGACAGGATGGGGATGCCATGACACTTAAGAATAGCTGGGGTTCAGGCAGGCGGAGCAGAGCGGGCTCCCGAAGTTCCAGTCAGGTAGGCAGTCTCCCGGGGTTCAGGCAGGCAGAACGGAGCGGGCTCCCGAAGCTCAGACAGGCAGAACGGAGCGGCTCCCGAAGTTCAGACAGGCAGAACGGAGCGGCTCCCGAAGTTCAGACAGGCAGAACGGAGCGGCTCCCGAAGTTCCAGTCAGGTAGGCAGGCTCCCGGGGTTCAGGCAGGCAGAACGGAGCGGGCTCCCGAAGTTCAGACAGGCAGAACGGAGCTCCCGAAGTTCAGACAGGCAGAACGGAGCTCCCGAATTTCAGACAGGCAGAACGGAGCGGCTCCCGAAGTTCAGACAGGCAGAACGGAGCGGCTCCCGAAGTTCAGACAGGCAGAACGGAGCGGCTCCCGAAGTTCCAGTCAGGTAGGCAGGCTCCCGGGGTTCAGGGAGGTCTAGGTGGCGATAGGCTAACGGAGAGACATCCCTGTGCGGGCCGCATGTATCCCGGGTAGAGCCGCCCCCCAGGCGGAAACACAGGAGGCCTGGGAACGACGCAGACCCCGAGGAGGGTGCGGGCGACTATCCCAGGGTATGTGCGGAGGAGAGGAAGGGGGCAATACACTTACCGTGCCACAGCGGGTCGGCCTAATCCATCCGACGGAGGCAAGGGATAGGAACAGGCAGAACCTCTGCCGGGCCGAGACAGGTCAGCCAGTCGTGCCCGACAGTGGCAAGGGGTAGGAACGGGCATAGGTCCAGTGTGACCAACACAACAGCCATGACAACGGGACAACAGCACGACCGCGCGAACAAAACAAACGAGCGGAGAAGCGGGACCGGCGCATGGGAAGAAAGGTGGGGCTGCGGACCAACCTGGCAGTACTGGTACGGGCTGAGAAGCGTGATGAAGAATTGGTCTGAGCCGGGGCGGAATCACCGAATGCAGAGCCGCGTTCGAATCCGGCGGAGAAACGGGACACAGAACAAAACGACCTTCCGTCTGGTCCCAGTCCCAAAGCCCATTATGAACACCAGCAGCTCAATGAGTTACAGGTGTGTCTCCTTGAACCAGGAGGGTCCTAACTAGATCACGTGTGACGGGAGGGACAACTGCAGGACCCGGAATCCGGAGCGCTCGGTCCGGTTCAAAATCCTGAACCCATTTCCGGACCGGACCCTGACACGGGGAGGGAGTAGATAACGGAGACGAAGGGGGTTGCAGTTGAGTAAGTACACGAGTTGGAAAGTCACGTTGCAGTTGAAAAAGGCGTTAGAGAGGGGCTGCATGTTCGGCTCTGATAGAGGTGTACAACATATTAAGAGGAATAGACAGAGTGGGCAGCCAGCCCCAGGGCACCACTGCTCAGTACAAGCGGACATGGCTTTAAGGTAAGGAGAGGGAAGTTCAAGTGGATTATTAGCGGAAGGTTTTTCACTCAGAGAGTGGTTGTTGCTGTGTCTGTCGTGGAGGCAGACACATTAGTAAAGTTCAAGAGACTACTGGACAAGTATATGGAGAAATTTAAGGTGGCGGGTTATAATGTGAGGCAGGGTTTGTGGGTCGGTACAACATTGTGGGCCGAAGGTCCTGTAATGTGATGTACTATTCTATGTGCTACGTGTCTACTTTATACATATTATGTGTGCTGCGTGCCATTTAGGACCGTTGGTACTGTGTTTAGCAGCTTGGTCCTGGCTGTATTCATGGGCATTCGTGTGTGATGGAATTTCAATTAAACGTAAATTGATTTCAACTGAAATGAAATGAAACAGTCTCGTCTGTAGGGGTCGCACCTTCCGAGAAAGAGAGCCCAGTGATACACAAATCTGAATACCTCGTTCCAAACCTGACTCTTCAGGCACATTTCTAACTGAATATTCATTCTAATTTTGGCCACACCTGCACCTACATAAGTTTGGAGAACAGGCTGCCTTTTGCTACCGATATACCGGCGACAATAAAGACCGCATAGCATCGAAGAGTCTCGTCCTCGTCCACAGAACATATTTCCCATTCTCTGAACAAATACAAATCTATCGATACAGCTGGCCACATCTCACTCCCTTCCCTGCGGAGCCACAGAACCATAGTCACTGCCAGAGACCTGACTGGTGAGACATCGTCAAGTTTGGTCATTTGCACCTCTCTCCTCCATTCCGGAAGTATCCAAAGTGGATACTTGTCATTCAGCAGGTTGGCCACAAGGAGTCTCTGCACTGGTTTTGGTCTTTTAACCACTATCAACTTCCTGCCTGTCACCCAGAATCCTGTATCTTGCACTTTTAAATACCTCTCTGGATATCCTCCCTATCACCCCCGCAGCTTCCCGAATGATCCAGAGTTCACCCGTTCCAGTTCCAACTCTGTAACGCAGAGTGTGAGAAGGTGCAGCTGGATGACCTTCTGACAGGTAAAGCTGTCAGGAACTCTTGAGTTCTCCATGCCTTCCCACATCTTGCAAAGGAGTATTCAACTCCCTTGCCAGATATTGCTACTGCTCTGATTTTGCGATTATAAATAAAGAAGCAATACTTAAACGGAAAACAGTTCTGCACCGTCTTTCTCCCGAGAATATCCAATCTCTTCCTTGAAGATTCAAAGAGATAAGCCCTCTAAATTCCACTCAGATCCGATTTCTCGGCTCTCTTTCCTTCTGCTCTGGCTCATCGCCAACACACATACAAACACACACACACACATTCAAACACTGAGTGAAAAGATCCCTCAACACAACCTACATTTCCCAATCTTGCAGTGTTCCCATTCTGTCCTTCAGTGTTTCGTACAGAAAGTATAGCTTCTCCCTCTTGGATACACACTTTTGAACTGTTGTTTTGCCAATCACTAGTCACTATGAACCCAATTGCACAATCCCGGAATGAGACACAGAATGAATCTCCCTGCACACCGTCCCATCACGGTAAAGTCAGTAAAGTACTGAAGCTCCCTCCATACCGTTTCATCACACACATTCGTGGTCTCTCAAAGTGTGAAGCTCCCCACACACCATCCCATCAAACACTTCCGAGTCCAGACACAGGGTGGGACTCTCTCAACACTGACCCATTACACATTCCTGGTGTCAGACACTGAGCGATACTCACGTTTTCTGTGGACCGTCCTTTCGTGCACACCCGGGTTCAGACACAAAATGAAGCTTACTCCCCCTGGGTCCGTTCAGAAACTCCCAAGTTCAGAAGCTCCTTCCGTCTCACCAACCCCCAGAACTCTGCCGTTCCTGAAGTCTTGAATTGTGAGTCCGGCTCGGAGAATGTAAATGCGTTTGTGCTCAGAGTATGCGTTTGGAACAGGAGATAATTGGAAGAGTGGGTGGTTTTGGTGGGAGAACGGAGGTGGTGGTGACATATCAGTCACTGGGCTGAAGTGTTACCGAACCAAACATTCTACACAAGAGAGTGCAGAGTGCAGAGGCTCAGAACCGAGATATCCCGAGAAAGTGAGCTGGGTGGTGTAATAAAAGACGTCACCTCTCCCCCTTTCTCCCCAGTATTCCATATAAACGGAGGGAGGGAGGTGAGGAGGAGGGAGGTGAGGAGGAGGGAGAGGGTTAATGGTACCATGGGGAACCTGCAGGAGATGGAGCGGGTCAGGGAGACGGGGAGCGGATTTGGGGTAGGAGGAGATAACGGAGTCTCCACGGAGTGTAGCGGACAGAGGGTTGATTGAGACAGGCTGTGTAGAAAAAAATGGCGGTGGCGAAAACGGGGAGGTCTGTAGGGGAAGTCGTGGCTGATGGTGACGAGGATGTTCGTCTCCACGGGAGGATTGACGACGAAGTGGATAGTAGGGGAGGAAGGAAGACAAGGAAGGGTGCAGGGACTGCTGGTGTTGACAGTGGCTGGCTAAGTATGGAACATGGAGACGTGAATGCGGTGAATGGAAGGGACTGGGTAACTGGACCGCGGAGTTGCGCAGAAGATGGAGGCAGTCACGGAGACGGGGAGGATTTTAGAGGAAGGATGGTTGACGTAAAACAACAAGGGTGTGTAGGGGAGGGAGGTCATGGTGGACTCGTGGTGTTTGAGTAAGTACACGAGTTGTGAAGTCACGTTGCAGTTGAACAAGACGTTGGACAGGGGCGCATTGCTCGGTTCTGCTCGCCCCCTTCTCTTCCGTGACCTCTGTCTCGAAGACAGGTGAAGGAATGATCCTTCAGATGGGTGAACCCTCGCAAGGCATCGTGCTCCGATGATGTACCTGGGAGGGCACTGAAATACTCTGTCGAACAACAGGCTCGATTGTCTGAGGAGTCGGTGGTGTGGAAGGCAAATGCAAGGCTAGCATTCATTTCCAGAGAAAGGATTTTATTTTAAGGCGCTGGTGAGGTCTTATTTGGAGTATTGTGAGCTGGTTTGGTCTTTTACATAATCCAACCAGATGAGCTTACATTAGAGATGTTTGAAAGGAGTTTCACAACAAGGACTTCAGCATCTCAGTGGATGTATCCTCGGTCCAACACATTCGTGCAAACACAAAAGTGTCATGCTCCCGACTGAAGAGGTACAGGCATCCGAGTTTCGGCACGGCCACTCCCCGGAGTCTGGATAGCTGCTGCTTTCCCTTTAAGCCTCAGACTGCCAATTATTGCCCTGTAATACACCTTCACGGAATATCTGCAGTTACAGGCTTCGTGCTGAGCACTCTGTGCTCAACCGTAGGAGATAAATTTCCTTTCCTGCAGCTTGTGATTTTACCCTTGGATTTCGTTAACGTCGTCTTGTTTATTTCGAGTCTAAGTTTCAGCAATTGTCTTCATCACCATCCCAACCACCACCGCCCTCTCGTGACGGGATTGCAACGACGGGAGTTTGATAAGATTTGGTCTTTCGTTGACTTGTTGCATCGCTGCCTCGTGTGGAAGGTGCAACGCACGAGGTCGCCAGAGGCGGCAGAGCGGTGCAGACTCAAGATGGAGAAGGTGCATCCATCACTGAGACCGTTCACCCGGGGACAGGCTCCCTGTTCATTTCTGCCATCGGGAATGAGGCACAAGAGCCCGCAATCTGAATGACCCAGGAACAACTTCTTCTCCCCCTCCCCCAACCAGCATGTTCCTGAACGCATCAGTACCACTTCCACATTGTTGCGGCATTTATTAGCTTTTTGAATTTTACATTAATTTTATAAATTTGCTCCCTGCTGATACTTTAAAAGACCAAATCCCAGGTGGTCTAAGTCACAGATAATAAAACAGACCGTGAATCCGACAGAAATCATGCGATGAAGCTGGACAGGACATTTGACACGCTGGGCTTCTTCAGTCAGGACACTGAGTACGGGAGTCTCAGGTCAAGTTGCAGTTATACGGGACGTCGGTCACGACAGATTTGGAGCACGGTGTTCAGTTCTGGTCGCCCAGCTGTGGGATAGATGCCGCTGAGCTGGAAAAACTGCAGCGGGAGACTTTCGCAGATGCTGCCGGGACACGAGGGATGGAATTATGAAGCGAGGTCGGGAAATTTTAGGCTTGATTCGGTGAACTTACAGAGGTGTATAAAACCACGAGGGACAAAGATAAGGCGAATGCGTGCGCTATATTTCCCCAGGGCTGGGATATCGAGGACATCAATGACATGATTCAGGTGAGAGTAGCTGGAAAGAGAAAAGGGAGTTGCAGTGGGTTTAGATAAATGAAAGAGTGAGATGGGAAGAGAGGGGCAGAGAGGAAATAGAGAATCGGGGGAGAGAGTGTGAAGAGAAGAGAGGAAGTAGAGAATCGGGGTAGAGAGTGTGAAGAGAAGAGTGGGAGGAGAGGGCGGCAAGAAAGTGAGAGGAAGGAAATTAGGGATGTAATAGGTGAGGTAGGATTGGAGGAGGATGAGAGAGAGAGAGTTTGGAATGAGGGTAAAGAGAAGGCGACATGGCGAGGAAAGAGGCGATAGAAGGAGGGAGGAGAATAGGGTAGTGGCGAGGGGAAGAGAGAATGGGTTAGTGAGATTCGGAGAGAGAAATAGAGAAAGAGGGTATTGTCATTTGATTCAAGTCGGCTCCATGGGCTGTTGACAGAGATTTCGGATCTTTTCAGAAATATCCGGGCAGAAAGGTGCAGACTTCTCACAGATGAAACGGTACTGATCATTTTTGCAACTGGAGTTACATTTACCGCATTCGGACTTCCCAGCGTTCACCTTGTACACGACATTTAAGGCCACTTCCCTGTCAAGGAGGGGGAAACAAGTTCAAAAGGGACAACGCACGTCCAGCAGACAACCCTGTGTCAGTCCCCTAAATCACAGACACGCTCCCTCACCATTGACCTGTGGCAGACCCCATAATCCCCACTATCCCACTTTCCCATCACAGCCCTCAGCCAGTATCCAGATTACTCACAGTGACCCACACGCTCCATGCCATCCTGTGTCAGTCCCGGAATTAATACCATGTCCCACCCTCACCCCGCAGACCGGTGTCTGAACCCAGAATAATCCCAGTACCCCACCTGATCCCACAGGCCAAGCATTCACCCACAGAGCTATTGTCACCCCAAGGCCCAATGGCAGTCTCCAAAATACTCCTACTGCTGCACCTTCTCCCCACAGGCCTGCTTTATAACCCAAAATACCCTGACTTCCCACTCTCACGCCACAGATCATTATCTGTCCAATGGACACCCACTGACTCACTGTCTATGCAGAGGACAGTATCTGTCCCCAAAACACTCGCACTTCCCACTCACTCCGCACAGCCTCGTACTTGTCCCGGGAATAATCCCACTGTCAAGCCTTCTTGTTCGAGGCCTGTGTCAGAAACCAAAACACTCCCACTTCCCACCTTCTTCCCACAGTTCTCTGTCAATGCCCACATTAATTCACCGATAACGTCTCTTCCAACTGCCCGTGTCGGTCGCCAAACAAATCCAATTGCCCACTCACTCCACGCAGAACTCTCTCTGTCCCTAAAATGCCCCGTTTTTCCATACTCTTCCCACAGCTCTTGGCAGTCCACAAACTAATGACAATTCCCACTCCCTCAAGAAACCTGTGGCCGTCCCCAAACTAATCCCACTGTCCACTCCCTATTCGTTGCCTGTATCAATCCCATGACAGCTTTCTTCTCAGAAACTTCCAAGATCCCAAATCTCACCCGTTTTCGCATTTTCCAATCCAGTATGAACTGCCTTGGTCGTGGACAGATTTCTCGATAAAATTCTGTGAAATTAAAGTGCCATCAATAACGATTGAGTTCGAGTAAATTTAAATGAGCGTCACTGTATATCTGATCCCGGAAGAGTGTGAAGGGATGGTGTGGAAGGATCTTTATTCTCTGTCTCACCCCAGGAGAATGAGATGGCACAGTGTGGAGGGAGCCTCACACTATGTCTGACCCAGGCAGTGTGTGATGAGACCGTATGGAGGGGGATCTATGTGTCTGACCCCATAAGAGTGTGCGATATGACGGTACGAAGGGAAATTCACTCGGTGGCTGGCCCCGGAAATATGCGGTGGGACGGTGTGGAGGAGATTCACTACGAATCCCAACCCGGGAGTGTGCAATGGGACGGCGTGGAAGGAGCTTGACTCTATGTCTGACCACGAGAGTGTCTGATGTAACGGTGTGGAGGGAGATTCAATCTGTATCTGACCCCGGGAGACTCTGATGGGACGCTGTGGAGGTAGATTCAATCTGTGTCTGAACCCGGAGTGTGTTTGTTTGGACGGTGTGGAGAAAGCTTCATTCTGTTTCTTAACCCGGGAGTGTGATGGTCGATAAACATGGGTCGCCACTATTTTTTTTCTCATACTGGTAAACATGGGATCCGTGTGAAAATCTCTTCTCAATACTGTTGCAATTTTTCGAGGAAATTACAATTAGTCCGGACAAGGGAGATGCAGTGGGTATTGTGTAATTGGATTGTCAGAAGGCCTTTGACAAAGTGCCGTACATGAGGCTGCTGAACAAGTTAAGAACACCTGGAATTATGGAAAAGTTACATACGTGATTAGAGCGTTGGCTGATTGACAGGAAACAGAGAGTCTGCCGAGAGACTTGGATAAATTGCGAGAATGGGCAAGGAAGTGGCAAATGAGATACAATGCTGGTAAGTGTATGGTCATGCATTTTGGCAGAAGAAATAAACGGGCAGACTATAATTTAAATGGGAAGAGAATTCAAAGTTCTGAGATGCAACGGGACTTAGGAGTCCTAGTGCAGGAAACCCTTGAGGTTAACCTCCAGGTTAAGTCGATGGTGAAGAAAGCGAATGCAATGTTGGCAATCATTTCTGGAGGAATAGAGTAGGAGAAGGGGTGTGATTTTGAGGCTCTATAAGGCACTGCTAAGACCTCACTTGGAATGCTGTTTGCAGGTTTGGGCAACTTACTTAAGAAAGTAGGTGATGATGCTGGAGCGAGTTCAGAGAAAATTCACTAGAATGTTTCCGTGAATGAGAGCGTTAACATTTGAGGAAGGTCTGACCGCTTTTGGACTGTACGTCTTGGAGTTTAGAAGAATGAAAGGGGGTCTCATAGAAACATTTTGAATGTTGAAAGGCATGCACAGAGTGGATGTGGCAAAGTTGTTTCCCATTGTGGGGGAGTCTAGTACGAGAGGGCATGACTTGAGGATTGCAGGGCGCACATTCAGAACAGACAATAGACAATAGGTGCAGAAGTAGACCATTCGGCTCCTCGAGTCTGCACCGCCATTCTGAGATCATGGCTGACATTCACTATCAATACCCAGTCCCTGCCTTGTCTCCATATCCCTTGATTCCCCTATCCATCAGATATCTAACTAGCTCCTTCTTGAAAGCATCCAGAGAATTGGCCTCCACCGTCTTCTGAGGCAGTGCATTCCACACCTCCACAACTCTCTGGGAGAGGAAGCTCTTCCTCAACTCTGTTTTAAATAACTGACCTCTTATTCTCAATCCATGCCCTCTGGTCCTGGACTCTCCCAACATCTGGAACATATTTCCTGCCTCAATCCTATCAAATCCTTTAATTATCTTAAACTTTTCAATCAGATCCCCTCTCAATCTCCTCAAATCCAGCGTGTACAAGCCCAATCTCTCCAATCTCTCTGCATAAGACAGCCCTGCCATCCCAGGAATCAACCTAGTGAATCTACGCTGCACTTCCTCAATTGCCAGAATGTACTTCCTTAAACCTGGAGACCAAAACTGTACACAATATTCCAGGTGTGGTCTCCCCAGGGCCCTGTACAAATGCTAAAGGACATCCTTACTCTTGTACTCAATTCCCCTTGTAACAAAGGCCAACATTCCATTTGCCCTCTTCACTGCCTGTTGCACTTGCTCATTCACCTTCATTGACTGGTGAACTAGGACTCCTAGGTCTCTTTGCATTTCTCCCTTACCTAACTCTACACCGTTCAGACAATACTCTGCCCTCTCGTTCCTGCTTCCAAAGTGGATAACTTCACATTTATTCACATTGAATGACATTTGCCAAGTATCTGCCCGCTCACCTAGCCTATCCAAGTCTCCCTGTATTGTCCTAACCTCCTCTTCGCATGTCACACTGCCACCCAGTTTAGTATCGTCAGCAAACTTGCTGATATAGTTTTCAGTGCCCTCATCTAAATCATTGACATAAATCGTAAAGAGCTGTGGTCCCAATACAGAGCCCTGTGGTACCCAACTAGACACCACCAGCCTGTCCGAGAAACACCCATTCACTGCAACCCTTTGCTTTCTGTCTGCTAACCAGTTTTCTATCCATGTTGAAACCCAGCCCCAATGCCATGAGCTCTGATTTTACTCACCAATCTCCTATGTGGCACCTTATAGAATGTCTTCTGGAAATCTAGGTGCACAACATCCACTGGATTACCCTCGTCTAATATCCTTGTTACACCCTCAAAAAACTCCAACAGATTAGTCAAGCATGATTTGCCCTTGGTAAATCCATGCTGGCTCGGCCGAATCCTATTTCTGCCATCAAGATGTGCCACTATTTCGTCCTTAATAATGGACTCAAGCATCTTCCCCATCTTCCCCAGGCTAACAGGGCGATAGTTCTCCGTTATCTCCTTCCCTCCCTTCTTGAAAAGTGGGATAACATTAGTCTCTCTCCAATCTTCAGGGACTGATCCTGAATCTAAGGAACATTGGAAAATGATTACCAATGCATCCGCAATTTCCTGAGCCACCTCTTTTAGAACCCTCGGATGCAGACCATCTGGACCCGGGGATTTATTAGCATTCAGTCCTACCAGTCTACTCATCACAGTTTCTTTCCTAATGTGAATCTGTCTCAATTCCTCTGATATCTTATAACCCTGTCCCATCCATACATCTGGGAGATTGCTTGTGTCCTCCCTGGTGAAGACAGATCTAAAGTACGCATTAAATTCTGTTGCCATTTCCCTGTTTCCCATAACAATTTCTCCCAATTCATTCTTCAAGGGGCCAACATTGTTCTTAGCTATCTTCTTTCTCTTCACATAGCTAAAAAAGCTTTTGCTATCCCCTTTTATATTCCTGGCTAGACTAAGCTAATACCTGATTCTTTCTCTCCGTATTGCTTTTTTAGTTAAGATCTGCTGTTCCTTAAAACTTTCCCAATCATCTGTATTCCCACTCATCTTAGCCCTGTCATACTTATTTTTCTTTAATGCTATACAATCTCTGACTTCCTTTGTCAACCACTGTGGCCCCTTCCCCCTCTTTGAATCCTTCCTTCTCATTGGAATGAACTGCTTTTGCATCCTTTGTATTATGCCCAAGAATATCTGCCACTGCTGATCCACTGTCTTTCCTGCCAGGGCATCCGCCCATTTAACTTTGGCCAGCTCTTCCCTCATGGCTCCGTAGTCTCCTTTATTTAATTGCAACACTGACACCTCTGATCTGCCCTTATCCCTCTCAAATTGTTGATAAAAACTTCTCATGTTATGATCACTGCTTCCTAACGGCTCCTTTACTTCAAGATCACTTATCAATTCCTGTTCATTACACATCACCAATTCCAAAATAGCCTCGTTCCTGGTTGGCTCAAGCACAAGCTGTTCCAAAAATACATCCCTTAGACACTCCACAAACTCCCTATCCTGGGGTTCAGCTCCGACCTGATTCTCCCAGTTTACCTGCATGTTGAAATCTCCCATAACGATTGCATTACCTTTAGCACATGTGTTAACTCCCTAATCAACTTGTACCCAATATCCACGCTACTGTTTGGGGGCCTGTACACAACACCGATTAGGGTCTTTTTACCACTATTCTTCCTCAGCTCAATCCACACAGACTCTACTTCCCCTGTTCCCAAGTCACCTCTTGCTAAGGACTGAATCTCATTCCTCACCAACAGGGCCACCACACCCCCTCTTCCCATATTTCTGTCTCTACGATAGCACGTATACCCTGGTACACTCAATTCCCAGGCCTGATCCCCTTGCAGCCATGTCTCCGTTATCCCAACAATATCGTAGTTCCCCATTTTCATCTGAGCTTCAAGCTCATCTGTCTTATTTCTGACACTACGCGCATTCAAGTATAGAATTCTTAGCCCATTCCACCTCTCTTTGCTTAAAACACTGTCTACTGTACCTAACCCAGCTCCTTGAACTTCCATCGGGCTAATTGCACACTGAATTTTGATGACCTTCTCAGGATCACCCAAAACCTCTACACATTTAACCCCATGCTTCTTCTGACCAACCCTCTGGATCTGGATCCATGCCCCCTGCACATCTAGTTTAAACCCCCACGAGCAGCACTGGCAAATACTCCTGCAAGAATGTTAGTACCCCTCCGGTTCAGATGTAGACCGTCCCTTCGAAACAGATCCCAATGGCCCTGGAACAAAGACCAATTATCCAAAAACCTGAACCCTTCCTTCCTGCACCATGCTCTCAGCCTCGAATTAATGTGCATAATCATTCTATTCTTCGCCTCACTCGCACGTGGCACAGGTAGCAATCCCGAGATTGTCACCCTGGAGGTCCTGACTTACAGCATCACTCCTAACTCCCTGAACTCTCTAAGCAGGACCCCCTCACTCACCTTACCTACATCGTTGGTCCCTACATGGACCACTACATCTGGGTTCATTCCCTCGTTCTCAAGAATAGCCTGCACCCGATCTGAGATGTCCCGGACCCTGGCACCAGGGAGGCAATATACCATCCGAGACTCCCGATCTGCCCCACAAAATCTCCTATCTGCCCCCCTGACTATAGAATCCCCTAAAACTATCGCTCTCTTCTCTTCCCTCCTCCCCTTTCTAGTTGAGGGTTCAACCTCTGTGCGAGAGGCAGAACCACTACAACTCATTCCTGGTAGGTCATCCCCATCAACAGTATCCAATACGGTATACTTATTGTTAATGGGAATGGCCGCAGGGGTGCTCTGCTCTCTCTGCCTGCTCCCCCTGCCTCACTGGACCGTCACCCATCTGCCTACTTCCTGGTGTTGTGGTGTGTCTACCTCCTGATAACTCCTATCTATCTCTGCCTCTGCCTCCCGAATGATCCGTAGTTCATCCAGCTCCAGCTCCAACTCCCTAACTCGGGCTGATAGGAGCTGCAGCTGGACGCACCTCTTGCAGGTGTGGTCATCAGGGACAACTGTCTTGACCCTGACCTCCCACATACTGCATACAGAGCACACCACTGCTCTGACTGTCTCCCCCATACCTGAACTGAATTAATAGAATAAGTCTAAAAAGCACCTAGCGACCTTACCTTCTTTCCCTCAGCGAGCAATCACACAGGCTTACGCCCCTTACGCCGAAGCCCACTTAGCCAAAGCCTAGGACTCTGCTTCCACGGACTCCGTGAAGCGAGGGTAATTTTTTTTAGCCAGAGCGTGATGAATCTGTGGAAGATGTTGCCACAGGCGGCAGTGGATCCCAAGACATTGTGCGTAATTAAGGCAGAAATTGATAGGTATCTTTGTAGCCAGGGCAGAAGGCGGGAGAGTGGAACTAAATGGGACAATGGATCAGCTCATGATAAAATGGCGGAACAGACTCGATGAGCCGAATTGTCGACTTCTGCCCCTTGTGTTATGTTCTTATGGTCTTTGTCGTGGTGTGACCCTTACCGCTTCATCCTGCGAATTGATTTCCAGGAGCATTGAATCAATGTTTGAACAAAGTAGACGAGCTCCATTGTAAGATATTTCAAACGTGGAGAACAAGTAACACCGGTCTCCATATCTGACCAAATCCTTGGAACAAATTTCCTCTGAAAAGCGGGAATAAGGAAAAATCAATCCTCCTCCACACTGGCCATCACACTCTCCCGGGGTCAGACACAGAGTGAATCTCCCTCCACACCGTCCCATCACACACTCCCCGGGTCAGACGCAGAGTGAATCTCCCTCCACATCGTCCCATCACACACTCCCGTGGTCAGACACAGAGTGAATCTCCCTACATACCGTCCCATCAGACACTCCCCGGGATCGGACACAGAGTTAAGTTTCCTCCACAGCGTCCCACCACAAAATCGAGGAGTCAGACTTACACTTAAGCTAGTGTAAAATCGCACACTCCCGGATGGGACATGTTGCTCCTTCATCACCCTTCGATTACGGACACCAGGAAAAAAGACATGGAGTGAAGCTTTTTATCACTCCCCCTTGACACACGTGCAGGGTCAGAAACAGTATGAAACCCCCTCCGCACCGGCTCATCAGTCTCACCCGAGATCACCCTCGCAAGGAAATTTCCTCGGCACCATCCAATCACATGATCCCGGTGTCAGTAATAGAGTGAACTTTTCCTGATTGAGCAGACACTATTGAGGGTTCATTCCACATGGACCCGTCACGCACTCTCGGGGACAGACGATAAATGAAGCTATTGTCTCACGGTCCCATCATACTCTCCCGGTGTCAGACACAGCTCTTTAAACGCTGTCACATCACACACGACCGGGTAAGTCTCAGACTGAAGCTTTCACTCCACCACACTCTCAAACACTCCATGGGTCAGACATTAAATGAAGCCCCCTGCACACTTTCCCATCACACAGTCCTGCGGACTCATACAGAGTGAACCTCCCCCCACATTACCCACTTACGCGCGCCAGTCATCAGATAGCAACTGAAGCACTCTCTTCACCATCCCACCGCATACTCCCGTGGTCAGATATAGATGCTACTTCTACACGGTGATATCACACAATGCAGGGTTCAGAAAACGAAAGGAGCTCCATCCGCACCGTTCTATCACACACCACTGGCATCAGACAGAGAACGGAACACCATCGTGCCAGGCGTCACTGATCCCGGTGTCAGAAACACACATGACCACATCCCACGCACTCACCCAACTCCCCCTTCACACCATAGCTTCCCATCACAGGCACACTATTTCAAACATAGAGTCCCATCACACACGGGGTGAGACACAGATTTAAGCTCCCTGAGGTCCATCCGATCACACACTAACGTGGTCAGACGCATATTGTATCTCTCTCTCCACTGCCCCATCACACAATCCAGCGGTCAGACACAGAAAGAAACTCCCTCAGCACACTCGACAAATGTCACAGTGAGAGTGATTCTCCCTCTACGGCTTCTCAACACACCACAGAGCAAAGTGTCAGACACAGAGAGAAGCTGCTTCCACACTGTCCCATCACATGCTCCCGAGTCTAACGCAGTGTGAATCTCCCTCCTGACGTCCCATCACACACTTCCTGGCAGGTCACGGAGCGAAGTTATCTCTGAACCGTCCTATCACACTCCTCCGAGTTCACACACAAAGCGAAGTAACGCCCACGCCCTCCCGTGTCAAACACAGAATGAATCACCATCCATACCATCTCTTCACACACTCCCGATATCAAGCACAGAGTGACGCTTCCTCTCTCCATGCCTGCCCTGTGATGAGGAGCGGGTTAAAGAGTGGTATGATGCCTCACCTCTTCTGCTGGTCAACAATCCACAGAACTGGTGACGGAGATCACTGTGTTTTTGTTTAAGAACAGACAGATTAGAATTGAGCGCCGAAACCATGGATTGAAGGGTTGAATTTAATTCATTATCGGTTCGGTTGCAGGTGACCTTAGACTGACGAATCTGTGATACTGAGAAAGATGGTGAGGGATGTTTAGCGTTTACAGTGACACGTGAGTCAGCGTCACGCTACCGACCGGATCACACAGAGTGCTGTGCCAGTGTCACGGTGAAGGGTTTCAGACTGAAGGATGTGCTGGTGGCACAGTGAGAGGCGTCGGCGCCACCTTGAATCGTGTGCCTGTGTCACGCTGAGGAGTAGATCAATGTCCCGGTGAAGAATTTGTTGACGTTACAGTGGGGGTCTACGTCAGTATTGTGCGGTGCATGTCCGAGTTGCTGTGAGGGACTTGTCGGTGTCATTGTGATAGGTGTTTCTCTGCCCTGGCGAGAGGTGCACGGATCAGAATGAGGTGTATCTCGATGAAACGGCGAGGTAAATGGCACAGTAAAGCGCGTGGTGGCGTCACGGTGAGAAGATTATCTGTTGTCATGGTTTGGGGTGTGCTGGTCTCACAGAGGTGTGTCTGTGTCACGGTGAGTGGCATGTCAGGGCTACGGCCATTGTCTGTGTCAGGGTGAGGTGTGGGTAATTGCACCGGTGTTATTTTGAGGGACGATACCATCTCGGTGTTACAGTGGTGTTACTGTGACGTGTGAGTCTTTGTCACGGTGCGGAGCTGGACGAGTCAGGTTGAGGAGCGTGTTGGTGTCACAGTGAGAGGCGCCTCAGTGTCACTGTTAAGGGCCTGTCGGTGTCACTGTCGAGTTTTACAGTAACATTTGTTTACATTTGAAGCCCGTTCGGCTCACTATGGATCGATAGCGCGGCAACAATTACGATAATGGCGGAAGTAATGAGGCGGAGTCGGCAGATTCTACGGTTCGATCTATTTCCCATGTTCTCTTACAGTGTGAGGGTGAACGCAGCCGTGTCCCACAATGGGACTCCCTTCCACCCACCACCCGCGGTCTCTCCTTCCACCACAATCACCCCTCCCTCTCTCAATCTCAGTTACATTGAGCCTCATCACAGAGAATCCAAATCCCTTCACTTCCCAGGGCTGAAAAGCGTCTCTCTGATTCCGGAGATTTTGTCACCTCTCCCGAATGTGATCGATTCAGTTGGAGCCCCGGGTGTTTGACTAAGCCCTCAGGGGAGGCTTATCCAGATGATTATGACAGATGGAATGCACCGGGAACTGGCCGTATGGATACAGAGTTGCTTTTTTTCGGTGTCACGGTGTGGACGTAACTGTGTCATGGAGGGTATTATATCCCTGTCCAGGAAGGGTAGTTTCAGTTCCACGGTGAGGGGCGTGACCGTATCACGGAACGGTATGTGTCAGTGTCATGGCGAGGTACGAAGTGAGGTACACGTTGTGCGGCGAGTCCGGGTGACTGTGAGCTTTTACACTCACGTTTCATTTCACACTTTTAGTTTACGGTCTGACTCCAACCGGAGTCCGTTCGACTCACCATGGATCGACAGCCCGACCACGGTCAGGAAGAGGACGGACGTAACCATGCTGAGTAGCGACATCTTACGGTCCGGTCCATTTCCGATGTTGTCGTTCGGCTCCTGTTTATGCGGACCTGTGGAGAGACCACTCAGATAAACAGAAGGAGAATTCAGGGGATGGTGAGAGGGGACCGATGGACGGGAAAATGTGAGGGAATGGGGGAGAGAAAACAAAAAGAGAGAGGGGAGGGTATATGGCTGCGCGAGAAGAGGAAGCGATGTTCTGAGTGAATGGGGAGTGGCATGTGTGAGAGAGACAGCGATAGTGTGGGGAAGACTGGGGGAGTGAGAGAGAGAGGGAAGAGACAATGGAGCGAGAGAGAGGAGGTGCGAAAGAACGGAAAGAGAGAGTGTCACGAGTTTATCATTTTGAATATCTGTATTATTGTTTGCCCGCTTTGTTCCTTTTCCACACATGAGGTAAATGACGGTCTTGTGGGGATGAACATGTTGTGGTGATTTCGTAGACTCCATTGTGTTTCTTGTTGTGTGGCTGTTGACAAGGAGAAGGGCGGCACGGACACGTGATGATTAGCGTAGCGGTTTACAGTACCAGCGACCCGGGTTCAATTCCCTCTGGTGATAGACCTTTCACATTTGGGAATGATACCTTCTGTAGCTCTTCTGATCTTGTGCTCTCTCCGAGCATTTCGCCTACCAAGGTGCAGCATGACCATGTCTATCCAGATAATTAGAATTAATTCAGATGTACATCACAGACAGGAGAAATCCCACCCACATCCGTGTACAGGTCACTTCATTGGAGTAGAACAAGGTTATTCAGTTACAGAATGCAGAATTAAGTATCGAAATTACAGAGAAATTGTAGTGTAGGCAGATTATAAATTTCAAAATCCACGAAGCGTAGGATTTTGAGGTCAAGATTACATCTTATTGTATTAGGGGTCCGTTCAATAGTCTGATTGCTGTAGTGTAGAAGCTGTCCTTGAGACTCCGGATACATGCTTTCCCACTTCCCCTCCGATGGGAGGGTGCAGAAGACAGAATGTCCGGGGATCTTTGATGTCGCGGGGCGCTTTATCAAAACAGCAGCATGTGTCGAAATAGTTCATGGAGGGGAGGCTGGATTCGGAGCTGGGCTCAGTTCTTTCCACACCGCTCTGAAGTTTGCAGCGATCATGGGTGGAGCATTGTTTATATTTTTAATGAGGAACCAGGGACAATCATGAGAACAGAATAGTAGACATTTTGAACAGGGAAGAAAATAAGACTTTTATTTCAACTTGGTAGACTACTCTGTGTAATGGTGTGGGACCCAGGGGAAGCTGACTGTCT
This sequence comes from Hypanus sabinus, assembly GCF_030144855.1. Taxonomy (NCBI): domain Eukaryota; kingdom Metazoa; phylum Chordata; class Chondrichthyes; order Myliobatiformes; family Dasyatidae; genus Hypanus; species Hypanus sabinus. Next base: position 29,898 of record NW_026779443.1, read on the forward strand.
GATATGTCCGGATTGATAGGCATAAAGGATGCTTGACAAGTCCCGTATCAGGATCCACTCTGGAAGATAGCAGAGAGGAAGGTAGAGAGAGACCTAGAAGGAATGGAGCAGGGAGGCTGGGTGGGAGAGGGAAAGATAGGGAAAACAGACGAGAGGAGGGGGAAGGAGATGAAGGGCGGCGTGAGACCCAGGTAGATATTTCGGGCGTATTTGACTGCGGAGGACAGACAAGGAACGGGCAGTAGATGTACCATACAGAGGCTTGAACAAGGCTATTAACAAGGGCTCAGATGGGAGAATGGTATGAAGATGGTTTGGAACCCAAGAGGATCTCTCTGACCGATTTAATTGAGGAGGAATGCTCAGGCTGAGGAGGTGCTGGATGTAATGTACATAGAATTTAACAAGACCCCAGGTAGCATACCCCTCGGAAATGGAGTGCAAAACAGGGAGGGATGGCTGATTATGTATACAATTGGCTCGAAGATAGGGGACAAAATTTCGGTTTGCAATTCATTTCTCAGACTGAAAGCCCTTCACTAACGTTGCTCACGGGTAATCGGTCGTGGAACCAGTGATCTTTGTCAGCTTTATTGACCATTTATAGCAGATTATACAATGCACTGCAGGTGAGCTTGCAGACGACTTTCACGTTGATGGCGTTTTAAACAGTGAAGACAGTTATCTCTTACAGTGGGATCTCGATTCGCCGGGGAAGTCGGCTAAACTAGAGCACATGCAATTTAGTTTGATCTATTGTATTTCAGGAGGACAAACATCAGGGACCGTTGAGTGTGTTGCAAAACACAGGGTCCCTGAGGAACAGAGATCACCCAGCAGAGTACGGAAACAGGCCTACAATGTTGCCCCGAATGCACACCCTCTGGTATGATATATTTCGACTTTGGAAAAAGGAACTGTCTGTCTACTCAGTCTATGTCTTTTGTGATCTTAGAAAACTCTGTCGGATCTCTCGTTCAACATCTTCGGAGGCTATCCAAGACCTTCTAATCCTCCCAACAATGTGGTGAACAGAATTATGTATAATACGCCGGATGCAGCCTTAACAGAAATTTTGACGAAATTGCAACATAACTTCTGACTTTTGAAACCAGTGTCCTCAATAATAAAGTCATGCGTGTAATATGCTTGCCTAATACAGATCTGTCAGTGGGTGATCATCTGGGGGACAGTGATCACCGCTCCCTGACCTTCAGCATTATCTTGGAAAAGGATAGAATCAGAGAGGACAGGAAAATAATTAATTGTGGAAGGGCAAATTATAAGGCTATAAAAATAGAAATTGCGTGTGTTAATTGGGATGATGCTATTGCAGGGAAATGTACTGTAGTCGATGTTTAAGGATCTCTTGCTGGATGTTAAGGATAAATTTGTCCCGGTGGGGAAGATACACAATGGTTAACAAGTGCAGTGGAAAATCTAGTCAGGTGGAAGAAGGCAGCAGACATGAGGTTTAGGAACGAAGGATCAGATGAGTCTATTGAGGAATATAGGGTAGCAAGAAAGGAGCTTAAGAAGGGGCTGAGAAGCGCAAGAAGGGAGCATGTGAAAGCCTTGCGGAGCAGGGCAACGGAAAACACCAAGGCATTCTTCAATTCTTCATTGTGAAGAACAAAAGGATGACGGGAGTGAAGGTAGTACCGGTTAGACATAAAAGTGGGATGATGTGCCTGGAGGCTGTGGGAGTGAGCAAGATACTCAATGAATACGTCTCTTCGGTATTCACCACAGAGAGAGACCTTTATGACGGTGAGGACAATATGAGTAAGGTTGATGTTCTGGAGCATGTTGATATTAAGGGAGAGGAGGTGTTGGATTGGTTAAAATACATTAGGATGGATAAGTCCTAGGGACCTGACAGAATATGCCACAAGCTGCTACACGAAGAAAGGGAAGAGATTGCTGAACATCTGGCTAGGATATTTATGTCTTTATTGCCCACGGGAATGGTACCGGAGGATTGGAGGGAGGACAATGTTGTCCCTTGTTTAAGCAGTGTAGTAAGGATAGTCCAGGTAACTATAGACCAGTGAACCTTACGTCTGTGGCGGGAAAGCAGTTGGAAAAGTTTCTTCGAGAAGGGATCTATGGGCATTTAGAGGATCATTGTCTGATCAGCGACAGTTAGCATGGCATTGTGAAGGGTTGATCGTGCTTAGCAAGCCTGATAGAGTTCTTTGAGGAGGTGACCAGGCATATATGTATGAAAAGTAGTGCAGTGGATGTGATTTGTCTGAATTTTAATAAGGCATTTGACAAGGTTCCATATGGTACGCTTATTCTAAAAGTCAGAAGGGATCCAGGGAAGTTTGGCCAGGTGGATTCAGTACTGGCTTACCTGCAGAAGGCAGAGGGTCGTAGTCGCTGGAATGCATTCATATTGGAGGGTTGAGTCTAGTGATGTCCCACAAGAATCTGTTCTTGGACCTCAACATTTTTGTGATTTTTATTATCGACCTTGATGTGAGTTAGAATAGTGGGTTGGCAAGTTTGCAGACAAGACAAAGGTTGGTGGTGTTGTGGATAGTGCTGACGATTGTCGAAGATTGCAGATTAACATTGAGAGGATGCAGAAGTGGACTCAGAAGTGGGAGATGGATTTCAACCCGGAGAAGTGTGAGGTGGTACACTTTGGGAGGACAAACTCCAAGGCAGAGTACAACGTCAATGGCAGGATACTTGGAAGTGTTCAGGAGCAAAGGAATCTGGGGGTACGTGTCCACAGATCCCTGAACGATGCCTCACAGGTAGATAGGGTAGATAAGAAAACTTATGGGGTGTAAGATTTCATAAATCGTGGAATAGCGTGTAGGAGACGGGATGTAATGCTGCAGCGCTATAAAACTCTAGTTAGGTCATAATTGCAGTACTCTGTTCCGTTCTGGTCGCCTCAGGAAAGGAAGGATGTGGAAGCATTGGAAAGGGCACAGAGGAGTTTAGACAGTATGCTGCAAGTTTACAGAGTATAGATTCAGATCATAACTTAAGCCAGCTAGTGCTTTACTCTTTGAAGAAAATGAGGATAAGAGGAGACATGATAGAGATGTACAGAATATTAAGAGGAATAGGCAGAGAGGACAGCCAGCGCCTCTTCGTTAGGGCACCACTGCTCAGGACAAGAGGACATGGCTTTAAGGTAAGATGAGGGAAGTTCAAGGGGGATAGTAGAGGATGATCCATCACTCAGAGAGTGGTTGGTGCGTGGAATGCACTGCCTGAGTCAGTGGTAGAGGCAGATACACTAGTGAAGTTTAAGACAGGCATTTGGAGGCATTTAAAGTGGGGGATTATATGGGAGGCAGGGTTCGTGGGTTGGCACAACATTTTGGGCCGAATGGCTTATAATGAGCTGTACTATTCTATGTTATATGTTCTAAGTCCTTAACCACGGATAATGACATTGGAACCCAATCTTCCTCTGAAAATCAACACTGTTTAGGTTCCTGGTTTTAAGAGTGTTCTATATCTTAACATTTGTGCGAACAAGTTGCAACATGTCACACTTCTCCGTGTGAAACTCCACCTGCCATTTGTCCAACCCATAGCTTTAACTGATACATATCCTACTGCCTTTTGAGTTGAAATTTTGAAGGTACAGAATCTTTATGTTATTCTTTGGTTAAAATGAAAGGTTAAAGTTTTGAGAGAGCAATGGTTTTCAAGGGAGATTGGAAACTTGGTTCGGAAAAAGAGAGATCTACAATATACAGGCATCATGGAGTAAATGAGTTGCTCGAGGAATATACATAATGTAAGAAAAATCTCAAGAGAGAAATTAGAAAGGCTAAAAGAAGATACGAGTTTGGTTTGGCAAATAAGGTGAAAATAAATCCAAAGGGTTTCTCCAGTTATATTAATAGTAAAAGGATATTGAGGGATAAAATTGGTTCCTTAGAGAATCAGTGAAGAGCTATGTGTGGAGTTAAGAGAGATAGGGGAGATTTTGAACAATTTATTTTCTTCGGTATTCACTAAGGAAAAGGATACTGAATTGTGTAATGTAAGGAAAACAAGTAGGGACGCTATGGAAACTATGTTTATTAAAGAGGAGGATGGACTGGCGCTCTTAAGGAATATAAAAATGGATTTATTTCTGAGTCCTGACAGGATTTCCATAGGACCTTATGGGAGGTTAGTGCATAAATAGCAGGGGGTCTGATAGAAATATTTCAAATGTCAGTAAAAGCGGGAATGGTGCCGGGAATTGGCGTATTGCTCATGCAGTTCCGTTGTTTAAACTGGATTCTAAGAGTAAACCTGGCAATTGTAGGCCTGTCAGTTTGACGTCAGTGGTGGGTAAATTCATGCAAAGTATTCTTGGAGATGGTATATAAAATTATCTGGATAGACAGGGTATGATCTGGAACAGTCAACATGATTTTTCCGAGGATGGTCATGTTTGTCAAATCTTATTGAATTTTTGAACAGATTACTAGGAAATTTGACGAGGATAAATAGTGGATGTGGTTTGTATGGATTTCAGTATATCCTGTTACAAGTTTCTGCGCGGAAGGTTTAGGCAGGTTCATTCTTTGGGTGTTTATACTGAAGTAGAGAAATGAATTCAACAGAGGCTGGATGGGAAATGCCAGAGAATAGTGGTGGATAACTCTTTGTTAGGTTGGAGGCCGGTGACTAGTGGTGTGCCTCCGGGATCTGTACTGGGTCCAATGTTGTTTGTCATATCCATTAATGATCTGCATGATGGAGTAGTGTGTATGCAGATAATACAAAGATAGGTGTCATTATGGATAATGAAGTAGGTTTTCAATGCGTGCAGTGAGATTTAGGCCAGATAGAAGAATGGGTTGAAAGATGGCAGATGGAGTTTCATACTGATAATTGTGAGGTGCTACATTTTGGTAGGACTATTCAAAATAGGACCTGCATGGCAAAAGGTAGTGCATTGAGGAATGCAGTAGTGATCTAAGAATAATTGTGCATAGTACCCTGAAGGTGCAATCACATGTGGATAGGGTGGTGAAGAAAGCTTTTGGTATGCTGGCCTTTATAAATCAGAGCATTGTGTATAGGATTTGGGACGTTATATTATATTTGTACAGGCATTGGCGAGGCCAAATTTCGAGTATGTGTACAGTTCAGGTCACCGAGTTTTTGGAGTGATGTCAACAAAATCGATGGAGTACAGAGAAAATTTACTAGAATGTTACCTGGGTTTCAGCACCTAAGTTGATGAGGAAGGTTGAACATGTCAAGTTGACGGCGACTAGATAGAGATATTTAACATTATGAGGGGGATACATAGAATTGACCTGGACAGTTTTCTTTCCTTTGAAAGTAGGGGAGATTCAAACAAGAGAACATGAGTTGAGATTTAGGGGCAAACGTTTTGGGGAATTTCTTTACTTGGAGAGTGGTAGCTGAGTGGAAAGAGCTAACTGTGGAAGTGGCAGAGGCAGTTGCGAAGTTGTCATTTAAAATAAAATTAGATAGATCATGGAGGGTTATGGGCGAAGTGCAAGTCGGTGATACTAGGTGAGAGTAAGCGTTCGGCACGGAGAAGAAGGGCCGAGAGGGCCTGACTCCGTGCAGTAATTGTCATATGGTTATACGGTTATACCTATTCTTTTCAGGTCTCATACACTATCCACAACACCACCCATCCTCGTATCACTGCAAACGTACTAATCTAAACTGTCATCTGGGTCATTCACATACATTACAGACAGGAGAGGTTTCAGTTACATCCACAAATACCGACAACTTCATGGTAGTGGAGCAACGTAAATCAATCACATCATGCAGAATAAAGGGTCACAGTCACAGAGAATCTGCGGTGCAGGCAGGGAATAAGGTGCAGCGGCAAAGGGGAAGCAGGTTACGAGGTCAAAAGTATATTTATCATGGTACAGGACAGTTCAATAGTCTGATGACTGTGGGGTAGAAGCTCTCCTTGAGCCTAGTGAAACAGGCCTTCGCATCTTCCCCTCCGATGGGAAGGTGCATAAGATAGAACGGCCGGCGTGGCTGGAAGTGGTTCTGTGATGCTGCTGGTTGCTTCATCGATGCGCCAGGAACTGTGGACGGAGTTCATGGAGGGGACGCAGGTTTCGGAGCTGGGCTCAGCTCTTTCCACAACGCTCTGCAGTTTCCTAAGGTCACAGGTGGTGCCGTTTCCATATTTTTTTGAGAGGAACCAGGGCGATTCATGAGAACAGTGTAGTAGACTTGATTAATAGGAAACTCAATAAGGCATTTAATGTTTCCAATTAGTGGGCTACTCTAAATCGGAAGTGTACGTATTTCAGTTGGACAAAGGCGTCCATGGAGCCATGGGGGAGGAACTTGCCAAAGGTGACTGGAAGGATACAAAGCAGGGATGACAGTGGAACAAAAATTGCAGGAATTTCTGGGAATAATGCAGCAGGTGCCGGATTAGATCATTCCAAAGCGAAAGAGAGTTTCTAATTGGAGTAGGGGGCGACCGTGGATAACAAGGGAAGTCAAGGACAGTATAACAATAAAAGAGAACAATCATAACATAGCAAAGATGTGCGGGAAGCCAGAGGTTTGGGAAACTTTCAAAGAGCATCAGAACATAATTAAAAAGGCAATAAGGGACAAAAATTGAGGTACGAATCTAAGCTAGCAAAGAATATAAATGAGGATAGTAAAAGCTTCTTTTGGTATGTGAAGAGGAAATATATCAGTTAAGACCAAATTTGGGCCCTTGAAGACAGAAACTGTTGAATTTATTATGGGGAAAAAGGGAATGGCAGAAGAGATGAACAGTTGGATCTGTCTTCACTGGGGAAGACACAGCCAATATGCCAGATGGGCTTGGGGTATCTCAATGCAGAAAGCTTAATGGAAATGCGGTTGAGCTCAGAGAATTAATCAATACAGTGAATTATGAGATTGTAGCCATTACTAAGAATTGTGTGTAGGAAGAGCAAGCAGGAGAGCACCATATTTCGATGTGAGAAGGCAGAAAGAATTAAAGAAGGAGGGGTGACATTATCAGGCTTAGAAAATGTTACCGCAGAGGACAATCAGGACAGGCAAGATAATTCGTCTAAGTGAGGCTTTATGGGTTGAAATGACGGAATGCATGACAATGTTACAACATATATCATAGAATAGTACACACAGTACGGGCACTTCGGCACACTCTTAAACCCCGCCCCTCCTATAACCCTCCTGCTGAATTTCCTCCATATAGCTGGCTGGTAATCTCTTAAATTCCACTACTGTATCTGCCCCCAACACTGACTCAGGCAGTGCATTCTATGCACCAACCACTCTCTGATTTAAAAACCTTCCTCTAATATCTCCCTTGAACTTTCCACCTCATACCTTAAAGCGATGTCCTCTCGATTTGAGCAGTGTTGACCTGGGGAAGAGGCGCTGGCTGTCCACTCTATCTATTCTTCTTAATATCCTGTATAACTTAGCATGACTTCTCTCATCCTCCTTCTCTCCAGGGAGAGAAAAAAAAAAACATAGCTCTCTTAATCTCTGCTCATTATGCATATTCTATAAACCAGGCAGCATCCTGGTAAATCTCCTCTTTACCCTTTCCAATGAATCCACATCCTTCCTATACTGAGGCGACCAGAACTGGACACAGTACTCCAAGTGTGTCCTAACAGTTCTATAGAGGTGCATCATTACCCGCGACTCTTAAATTCTATCCCTCGTCTTATGAAACACTCCGTAATCTTTCTTAACTAACCTAAATACCTGTGAGTCAACTTTCAGGAATCTATGGACATATATTTCCAGACATCTCTTCTCCTCCACGCTACCAAGTATGCTGCAATATACTTTGTACTCTGCCTTTGGGATTGTCCTTCCAAAGTGTACCACCTCACACTTCTCCGGCTTGAACTCCATCTTCCAATTCTCAGCCCACTTCTGTATCCTTTCAATGTCTCTCTGCAATCTTCAACAATCCGCAGCACTATCTGCAACACCACCAACCTTTGTGTCGTCTGCAATCTTGCCAAACCACTCTTCTACCCCCACATCCAGTTCGTTAATAAAAATCACAAAAAGTAGAGGGACCAGAACAGATCCTTGAGGGGCACCACTAGCCACAATCCTCCAATCAGAATGGACTCCGTCCACAACGACCCTCTGCTTTCTGCAGGCAAGCCAATTCTGAATCTTCCCTGGATTCCATGGCTTCTGACTTTCTGTATAAGCCTACGGTTTGGTATTTCAGGAAGACAAGCCAGGATGGGACACTCTCAGTGAAGAGGATGAACCTTGGGAAGAGATAAAGTATAGATGGACCCAGATTACGGGAAAACGTTTCCCAGAAATTGAGGTCAAGGCTAGATAGGGCGGTGAGGGAGTCTGTAGCTCAATTTGCAATCACAGAATGCAGAATAAAGTGTCACAGTTACAGAGAGAGGGCAGGGCGGGCAGGCGATAAGGTGCAAGGGGCCACGACGAGATAGATCGTGAGGTCAGGAGACCATCTGATCGTTCTCGGGGGCGTTCGATAATCTGATATTTCCCACACACCCCCCGATGGGAGGGAGTCTGGGTTGGGCAGGGGTCTATGATTAATCTGGCTGCTGCACCGAGGCAGCAGGGAATGTAGGCAAGAGGCCACGGTGGGAACTTGTTAGATTTCCATATTTGGTGAGAGCCACTGAGACGGACGATTAGGGAAGTGTAGTAGACAAAGATGTATAGGGATTTCAATCAGGCATTGGTTGGGCTGCTCTGTATAATGGGGTGGAGCCCAGGGAGATTAGACGGACCGATTTGATTGCTGATTACCTGTTTGTCCTGATTGCCAGATAAAATCTACAATGGCTTTAACAAATCCAGTCACAAGATCCCAGATGGTAGATCAGTTTGGGAGATTGAAGAGAGAAAGGGAGGAAGAGACGGAGAAAGAAAGGAGAGGTGAGAGAGATGTAGTATTTGAGGAAGACAAGCCAGGATGGGACATTCACAGGAAGAGGGGGAACCCTGGGGTGCGTTATAGAATAGATGGACTCAGGGTTACGGGAAAACGGTTCCCAGAAATTGCGGTCAATGATAGATAGGGCAGTAAAGATTGCATCTTTATCAATCAAGGCACTGTGTACAGGAGTAGAGAGGTCACTTTGCAGTTGTACAGGATGTAGGGTAGGCCGACCTTGGAGTACAGTGTTCAGTTTTTTGTTCAACTGCTCCAGGAGAAATGCCACTGAGCAGCAACGACTGCAGAGGGAGATTTACGCGTATGTTGCCGAGAATCCGAGGGACTGAGTTATGGAGATAATTCAGGCAGTTTAGGATTTTATACCTTGGAGTTCATGGGTGACCTTACAGAGGTTTATAAATCCATGTGGGGCACAGACAATATGAATGCGCAGAGTCATTTTCTGCAGACTTCTAGAATCGAGGACAGAACGCACACTTCTGAGGCGATAGTAGAAAGATATTTAACTGCGGACCAGAGTGACACTTTTTTTTAATCAGACGGTGCTCCATTTGTGGAAGGAACTGCCAGAGGGAAGGGTCGATGCAGATGCATTTACACTTGTACAGTTGTGCGAACGTCACGTGACCCCCCCTCAGAATGGCATCATCAAAGTTAACTCTGACCTGCGTGTGACATTTCTCCTGGTCCAGACGCAATAGGAGGATCTTCTTCGTTAGCGATGGGAAGCTCATTTTGGAGAAGGTTCAGCCGCGAGTAGGTGGGGTCCAGATCATCTAGGACAGAATGCAAGAGAATGTGTCAGAGAGGCAAATAGAAGGGCAAGGGACAGGTAGAGACTGGGGGAGACAGAGTGAGAGACAGGTAGAAAATATGAGGGACAGGGTGAAGAGAGTGGAGAGAGACGTGGACACTGAGCAGTAGATGGAGGGACGGATGGAGACGGGAAATAGGGTGACAGATGAAGGTGATGAACGGGAAAATGGGAGAGAATGGGGAGGCTGAACGAGGAGAGGAATTCGACAATCTGTGGGAATGGAGAAGATGGAACGAGGTTATGAGTGAAGCGGCAGTGTGAAGAGTAAGAGCGTTATCGAAAGAGTCAGGGAGAGACGGGCAGAGTGAGGGGAGAAAAATGGCAGAGGTTGCGAGAGGGACAGAAGGAGAGAGAGACAATGGGTGATAGGGGGAAAGAGAGAGGGTTAAGGTTTTATTATTTTGGTCGTGGTTGTACTGTTGTTTGCAACTTGTTTTGTCACACATTGGAAATATGATGGTCTTTTGGGGATTACAATGCAATGGGGCTTTCCTTTCTTTCCTGTCTGATTGCAAGAGGACGAGCGGTAGGTAACGTGGTTGCTCACAGTACTAGAGACCCGAGTTAAACAAATCTCAATATATATTTAAAAAAAAAAGATTCACAAGGTTGATTATCATTTACATATACAAGTGGCTGTTTGTTTTTTGTGATGTCAATGACTGATCTGAATTAAAATGGAGATGGCTGGCTGCTAAAATCAGTAGACCCTATCGCCAGAAGATATAGGAGCAGAAGGGGGCCATTTGACCCATTGAGTCTGCTCCGCCATTCAATAACGGGGTGATCCAATCCTCCAGCAATCCCCACTCCCATTCCTTCTCGCCATATCATTTGGTATCTTGGCTAAACTAGAACCTATCTATCTCTGCCTTAGATTCATCCAATGACTTGTCCTCCACAGCCGTTTGTCGCATCAAAAACCGCAGATTTTCCAACCTCTGACTAAAGTAAGTTCTCCCTAATATCAGTTCAAAAAAGAGGTCCATCAATCCTGATTCCTGCCCTCTTGTTCTCGACTTCCCTACCAAGGGAAATAACTTTGCTGTATGTAATCCGCTCAGTACTCTTAGCATTCGGAATTTTTCTATGCAATCCCCCTCCTCCTCCTGAATTCCAGGGTATACAGCCCGTGAGTTTCCGGACGTTCCTCATACGGTACCCCTTCATTCCTGGAATCATTCTCGTGAATCTTCTCTGAAACCTTCCAATAACGGAATACATTTTCTAAAATAAGGAGCCCAAAACTGCTAACAATACTCCAAGTGTGGTCTCACCAGTGCCTTATACAGCCTCAACATCACATCCCTGCTCTTATATTCTATACCTGTAGAAATCAATACCTGCATTGCATTGGCCTTTTTCACAATTGACTCAAACTGTAGGTTAAATTTTAGAGTATCCTCCAGAAAGACTCCAAAAGTCCCTTTGCATTTCTGCATTTTGAATTCTCTCCCCATCTAAATAATAGTCTGCCCGTTTATTTCTTCCAACAAACTACATGAACGTACACTTTCCAACATTGTATTTCATTTGCCACTTCGTTTCCCATTCCTATAAATTATCTACGACGTTCAGCAGCATCTCTGTTTCCTCAACACTTCTCGCTCCTCCAACTATATTTGTGTCAGCGGGAAATCATTGACATGCATCGCAAAAAGCAAAGATTCCAGCACCGAACCCTGTGGAACTCCACTGGTAACCGCCAGCCAGACGGAATAGGATCTCTTTATACCCAGTCTCACTTTGCTGCTGATCAGTCAATGCTCCACACACTCTTCTTTGGGCCCTATACTTTTATGGTCTCTTATTTTCCCAAGCAGCCTCATGTGCGGCACCTTGCCAAAGGCCTTCTGAAATTACAAGTTTACCATCTCTACTGCTTCCCGTTAGACTTCCCTGCTAGTAGTTTCCTCAGAAAAATGCAGTAGGTTAATCAGGCAGGATGTTCCTTCCAGGACAATATGCCGGTTTTGGCCTACCTTATCATTTGCCTGCAGGTATTCCGTAAACTCATCTGTAGATTCCTTTCTGCTGCATCCCACCCTTCCTAAATAGCAGAGTAGCATCTTGAATTTTCCAGCCATCTGGTACAATGCCAGAATCTATCGTTCCTTGAAAGGTCATTGTTAGTGCCTCCGCCATCTCTCCAGCTACTTTCTTCAGAACCCGAGGGTGTATTCCATCGGGCCCAGTAGATTTATCCACCCTCAGACCATTAAGCATTCTGAGCACCTTCTCATACATAATTTTCACTGCACAAACATTTTTGAATATCCGCATACTGCAGACTTCTTCAACTCTGAAGTCGGACGCAACATTTACATTCAGTTCCTCTGCCATCTCTGCGTCTCTCATTACCATATCCCCAGCATCATTTTCTGTTGGTCCAATAACTACCCTTGAATCTCTTTCACCCTTTATATACACAAGCAAAAACTTTTAGTATTTTCTTTGATATTAGTCACCAGCTTCCTTTCATAATTCATCTTTTCCTTCGTAATGACCTTCTTAGTTTCCTTCTGCAAGTTTTTAAAAGCTTCCCAATCCTCATATAATATGACTGATACAGCCTAATAAAGACAAGAATCCTATATGCCTTCATAAATCCCTGTCAGTAAGCATGGCCACGAGCAATGACATTGCACCACAAGATCCCTCTGATAATCAACACCGTTTTGGTTCTTGTCTTTAATAGTTTGTTACTGGTTACCATTTTACCTACCAAAGTGTAAATTGTGCGTTTTTCTGTGTTAAGCTCAATCTGCCATTTCGCCAACCCATATCTGAAACTGATCCATGCCCTACTGCATTCATTGCAGATCTTCTACACGGTCCCTAACACCACTCAACTTCGTATTAGGTACAGACTTACCAACCTTCCATCTACATTTTCAACGACATCATTTATTTTCATCAACAACAGGACAGGTCTCAGCAACATCCATAGATTCAGCTAACTTCGCTGGAATACAACGCGGTACACCAGTCACAGGAAGTGACAGTGTAAAGCGTCACAGTTACAGAGGAAGTGCACGGAGGCACACAATAATGTTGAAGGGCCACGAGGAGATGATTGTGAGGTTAAGCGTACCTGATATCCCAATACGGGACCGTTCAATATTCTGATAGCAGTTGAATAGAAGCTGTCCTTGCGCCTAGTTACAGCTATATAAAACCATGGATAGATCCTATTTGGAGCACTGTGTTCACTGTGGGAATGCTATAGAGACAGTACAGAGTAGATTTACAAGGTTGTTTCCTGGATTGGGTAGCGTACCTCATGAGAATAAGCTGAGTGATCTTGGAACTTTCTCCTCAGAAAGACGGCGGATAATAATTGGCCTGAGAGACTTTAAGATCACAAGAGGCATTGATCACGTAGATAGCCAGACGCTGTTTCCCAGAGGTGTAATGGCTAACACCAGTGAACAGAGATTTATAGTGCTTGGAAATAGGTGTCGAGGGTGTGACGGGGTAAGACTTTCACACAGAAAGTGGTGAGTGCGTGGAAAGCACGGCCGTCGACGGTGGTGGAGGAGAGTGCAATAGGGTCAATAAAGAGCCTCTTAAATAGGCACATGGAGCTTAGAAAAATAGAGGGCTCTGCGGCATAGAAATTCCAGGCAGTTTATGGAATAGTTTACATGGTCGGCAGAACATTGTGGGCCGAAGGGCCTAAATGTGCTGTAGACTTCTATGTTCTAGTGAGACATCTTTTCCCATGGGGTGGGGGCAGAAGACAGCATGACCGGGTAGTGGGTTTGGTTCTTTGATCACGATGACAGCAGGCAGTATAGGCAGTTCCTGGAGGGATGCATTTTGCCGAGAAGAGTTCAGCTGTGTCCACGGTGTTCTGCAGTTTCTTTCGCTCAGGGGCGGAGCAGTTTCTATATGAGGATTCAGGAACCCGGACGGTTCATGACAGCAGGGTGGTAGACGTGATGTGTAGGGAACTCAATAAGGCGTTTAATGTTTCCACTTGTTGGCTAATCTGTAGATTGGTTTGGGACCCAGAGAGATTTGACCGACTGGTTTGTGCGTATTTGTAGGCATAATGGACGCTGAATTTAACAATTCCAAACACGAGGTCCCAGTTGGTAGATTGCTCAGGAAGATGGAAGGCACGGAGGTAGGGAGAGACGGAGAAGGAAAGGAGCAGTGACAGAGGGAGGAAGAAGGGAAGATTGGGACGGTGGAAGATAGAAGAGAGAGGGCGATGCTAGATTATATGAGACCCGAGGTGAAATGTCGGGCTGATTTAACCCGGATGACAGGTCAAGCTCTAGTAGTGTATGTATCGTACTTAACATGGCTATTAACAATTGTTCAGATGGTTATCTGTTCTGGAGGATGATGTGGAATCGAGGAGATATATCTGATTAACTGGATTGCGGTGGACTGGTCAAGTCGGGATGGTGGATGTACTGAACCCATATTCTAACAGTGTCCCAGATGGTATATGCTCTGGAATATGGGCGCGACGCAGGGCCGGCTGGCTGACTGAATATAGAAATGGCTCTGTGTCCGGAGCAAAGGTTTAATGTTGCAGTTCTTTTCTCAGACGAGGCGCCCGTCACGAGCTGAAGGAAATGCTATTTAAATCGGACATGTGTGAGTAATCGTATTTCAGTAAGACAGCCCAGTGTTGGATTTTCACAACGATTCGGAGGAACACTGAGGAGTGTTAGAGAACAGAAGGACCCGAGGTACAGGGACACGGTTCCCAGAAAGTGAAGTGACAGGTAGACAGGACGGTGAAGAATGCGTCTGAACGCAGGCCTTCATCAGAAAGTCACTGAGTACAGGAGACGGGCGACCACGTTGCAGTTGTACCGAAAGTCGGTGAGGTCGCAGGTGGAGTACGGTGCTCAGTGTTGGACGACCGGTTCCCGGAGACATGCCATAGAACTGGAAATGAGTGCTCGGGGAGATTTTGGGCGACGTTGCCGGGACTCCAGGGACTCAGTTCGGGAAAGAGGTTGGGTTGATTGTAACTTTATTCCTTGTAGGGCAGGCGTGACCGTTCAGGGGTTTATAAAACCACAAGGAGGAGAGACAGAGTGAATGGGCGCAATTATTTCCCCTGGATCTGGACAGTCGAGGACCAGAGCGCACAGGTATAAGGAGAAAGGGGAAAAAAGATTCAACTGGTGAGCCGATTGACAACCATTTGTTACTCAGATGGTGGACAGTCTGTGGAACCAGCTGCCAGGGCATTGGTCGATGCAGATGAATTATCACTATATATAACGAATAGCACTTGACCCCTTCAAAACATGAACTCTGACCTGCCTGAGCAGTCGTTGGCATTTCTCCTGGTCTCGGCGCCAGAGGAGGATTTTCTTCCTTAGCGATGGGAATTTCATTTTGGTGAAAGTTCAGCTGAGAGTAGGTGGGGTCCAGATAATCTGGAACAGAATGGAAGAGAATCTGAGAGAGAGACAAATAGAAGGGCAAGAGACGGGTAGAGAATGGTGAGGCGGAGTGGGAGACCGGGAGAAAATTTGAGGAAGATGAGGAAGTGAGCAGAGAAAGAAGTGGAGACTGAGCAGCAGATGGATGGACAGAGAAGGGAAATCGTTTGAGAGATAAAGCCGATGGACGGGAAAATAGGAGAGAATGGGGAGACAGAACGAGGAGAGGAATTCAACAGGCAGTGTGGACGGAGAAGAAGGAAAGGGACGGTTTGCACCTTAACAAGCGGGGGGCCTGCGTTCTGGCAGGCCGGTTTGCCACTGCAACACGGGTGTGTTTAAACTAGTAAGTTGGGGGACAGGTGAGTACGAACTCGAAATATAAGGACACAGTTAAAGGGAAAGAGTGAAACAGAAAACTTAACAATGACAACAGAATTAAAGGGGTAGAAAGCTCAGGAAGGGATCGGAGAGTATGGCCAAGTGCAACAGCAGTCCGTGTGAGAAGCGAGGGGAACGAAAAGTATTATATATGAATGCACGAAGTATAAGAAATAAAGTGGATGAGCTTGACGCTCAGATGGAAATTATAGGATGCTATAGGAATAACATAGACATGGCTGCAAGAGGACCAGGGCTGGGACATGAATATTCAAGCGTATACGTCCAATCGAAAGGACAGCAGGTGGACAGAGGGGCTGGGGAGACTCTACTGGTGAGGAATAAAATTCAGTCCCTTGCGAGGGGAGACATAGAATCAGGAGATGCAGAGTCAGTATGGATAGAACTGAGAAATTGGAAGGGCAAAAATGCTCTGATGTGAGTTGTCAACAGGCCCCCCAATAGTAGCCGGGATATAGGGTGCAAGTTGAATCAAGAGTTAAAATTAGCATGTCGCAAAGGTAATGCAACATGCAGGGAAACTGTGAAGATCAGGTTGGCACTGTACCCCAAGAAATGGAGTTTGTGTAGTGCGTCCGAGATGGATCCTTAGAGCAGATTGTACTGGAGCCTAGAAGGCAGAAGGCAATTGTGGATCTAGTGTTGTGTAATGGACGGATTTGAGAAGGGAACTGGAGGTAAAGGAGCCATTAGGAGATAGTGACCAGAATATGATGTTTTAATCTACAATTTGAGAGGGAGTAGGGAAAATGGGATGTGTCAGTTTTACAGTTGAAAAAAGGGAACTATGGAGCCATGAGGAAGGACCTAGACAAAGTTGACTGGAAAGATACCCTAGCAGGGGTGACACTGGAACAGGAAGAAGGACTCTAAGGGGATTAGGGGGCGTCCGTGGCTAATAAGGGAAGTCAAGGACAGTATAAAAATAAAAGAGAAGTATAACATAGCAACGATGACCGGCAAGCCAGATGATTGGGAAACATTTAAGGAGCAACAGAAGATAACAAAAAATACAATAGGAGGAGAAAATATGGGGGACGAAGGTAAGCTAGCCAAGAATACCGAGGAGAATAGTAAAAGCTTCTTTGTTTGTGAAGAGGAAAAAAAAACATTTAAGGCCAAAGTTGGGCCCCTGAAGGCAGAAACGGGTGAATTTATTATAGGGAACAAGGAAATGGCAGACGAGTTGAACAGATACTTTGGAACTGTCTTCACTAGGGAAAACACAGACAATTTCCCAGATGCGGTCAGAGGACCTAGGGCAACGGAGTAACTGACGGAAATCCACATTAGTCAGAAAATGTTGTTGGTTAGACTGATGGGACTGAAGGCTGATAAATCCCGAGGGCCAGATGGTCTGCATGCCAGAGTACTTAAAGTGGTGGGTCTAGAAATCGTGGACACATTCGTAACAATTTTCCAATGTTCTATTGATTCAGGATCAGATACTGAGGATTGGAGGATAGCTAATGTTATCCCACATTTTAAGAAAGGAGGGAGAGAGAATACAAGAAATTAGCCTGACATCAGTGGTGGGGAAGTGCTGGAGTCAACTATAAAAGATGAAATAGCGGCACATGTGGATAGCAGTAACAGGATCGGTCGATTCATCATGGATTTACGAAGGGGGAAGCATGCTTGACGAATTTCTGGAATTTGTTGAGGATGTAACTATGAAAATGGACAATGGAGAGCCAACAGATGTAGTGCATCTGTGCTTTCAGAAAGTCTTTCATGAGGTCCCACATAGGAGAATAGTGGGCAAAATTAAAGCACATAGTATTGGGAGTAGGGGACTAACATGGATATAAAATTGGTTGGCAGACAGGAAACAAAGAGTAGGGATTAACGGGTCCTTTTCAGAATGGCAGGCAGTGACTAGAAGGGTACCGCAAGGCTCGGTGCTAGGATCGCACCTATTTACTATATACATTAATAATTTAGATGAAGGGATTAAAAGTAGCATTAGCAAATTTGCAGATGACAGAAAGCAGGGTGGCAGCGTGAAATATGAGGAGGATGTTAAGAGAATGCAGGCTGACTTAGACAGGTTGGGTGAGTGGGCAGATACATGGCAGATGCAGTTTAATGTGGATAAATGTGAGAATATCCACTTTGTGGCAAGTGCAGGAAGGCAGATTACTAACTGAATGGTGTAAAATTAGGAAAAGCGGAAATACAACGAAATCTAGGTGTTCTTGTACATCAGTCACTGAGCGCACGCATGCACGTACAGCAGACAGTGCAGAAAGCTAATGGCATGTTTGCCTTCATAACAAGGGGAGTTGAGTATAGGAACAAAGAGGCCCTGGTGAGACCACACCTGGAGTATGGTGTTCAGTTTTGGTCTCCAAATTGGAGGAAGGAAATTCTTGCTATTGAGGGAGTGCAGCGTAGGTTCACGAGGTTAATTCGGGGGATGGCGGGAATGTCATATGTTGAAAGATTGGAGCAACTGGGCTTGTATACACTGGAATTTACAAGGATGAGAGGGGATCTGATTGAGACATATAAGATTGTTAAGGGATTGGACACGCTGGAGGCAGTAAACATGCTCCCGATGTTGGTGGAGTCCAGAACGAGAGGTCATATTTTAAGACTAAGGGGTAGGTCATTTATAACTGACTTGAGGAAAAGCTTCTTCACCCATAGAGTTGTGGATCTATGGAATGCTCTGCCTCAGAAAGCAGTGGAGTCCATTTCTCTGGATGCTTTCAAGAAAGAGTTGGATAGAGTTTTAAAGATAGCGGAGTCAAGGGTTATGGGAAAAAGGAAGGAACTGAGCACTGTTTGTGGATAATCAGCCATGATCACAATGAATGGCGATGCTGGCTCGAAGGGCTGAATTGCCTACTCCTGTATTTATTGTCTATTGTCTATTGCGTACAGGAGTAAGGCGGTCATGTTGCATTTGTACAGGACTTCGATGAGGCCGCGCTTGGAGTACGGTATTCAGTGTTGGTCAGCATGTTCTCGGAAAGATGCCACAGAGCTGGAATGAGTGCTCGGGGAGATTTATGACAACGTTACCGGGACTCCAGGGACAGAGTTAGGGAAAGGGTTGATTGCGACTTTATTTGTTGTAGAGCAGGGATGACCTTTGAGGGGTATATGAAGCCACGAGGAACACAGACAGAGTGAATGAGCGCAATTATTTCCCCTAGATTTCGAAAATGGAGGACAGGAGCGCACAGGTATAAGGAGACAGGGGAAATAGATTCAGCTGGTGAGCCGATTGATTACCGTTTGTTACCCGGATGGTGGCCAGTCTGTGGAACGAGCTGCCAGGGAATTGGTGGAGAAGAATACATTACACACTTGGCCATTTGGCAGTATGACATGTGAACCCTCCAGAATGACGTCGTTGTTGCATCACTGACCTGCTTGTCTATTGGTGAGGCGTTCGACTTTCCGAATGTTCAGATCGGTGTCGGTGCAGGTCAGATCGTCTGCGAGAGAGTGATAGACAAGTGTGAGATAGCGCGATAGAGAATCGGGGACAGTGAGGTGCAGAGGGGAGGGAAGAGAGTACAGACACGATGGGGGGAGATGGTTGGGGACAGCGAAAGGAATGAAGGGAGAGGCAACAGAGAGAAGCGAGACAGGGAGTACAACGACAGAGCGAGTGAAAAGGATTAATTGAGTTGTTGAGAGGGGGTGACTGAAGAGTGGCGATGGGTGGGAAAATGGAGCAGAATTGGGGAAAGAGAACGAGGAGCAATAGGAGAGAGAGAGAGTAAAGTGAGGTGAGGGGAGAGAGGTAGTCAGTGCGGAGTGTAGGATTAAGAGGCGAGGCAGACTGGTGAGAGAGTGTAAAGTGAAGGGTAGTGAAATGTGTGGAAGAGAGGATGGAAGTGTCAAAAGGAGAGAGTGAGAGGGGGAAACATTGCAGAAACAGATCCAAAGTTGAAGTCCGGGGCACGGTGACAGTGGGGAGAAGATTAAGTTAGTGAGCAATGTGAGAGGGGAGAGTTAATGGGTATAAAGGGGTAGAGAGATGCTGGGAGATAGTTAGAGAGCGGACAGAATAATCACGCGAGACGGAGACAAATGTGGAGAGAAAGAGGGGGGGAAGGCAGCGGATGCAGTCTATATGGACTTCAGCAAGGCCTTTGACAATGTTCCACATGGAAGGTTAGTTAAGAAGGTTCAGTCGCTAGTTATTAATGCTGGAGTAATAAAATGGATTCAACACTGTCTAGATGGGAGATGCCAGATAATTGTTTATCGGGATGGAGGCCGGTGACTAGCGGGGTGCCTCAGGGATCTGTTTTGGGTCCAATGTTGTTTGTAATATACATATATCATCTGGATGATGGGGTGGTAAATTGGATTAGTAAGTATGCCGATGATACTAAGGTAGCAGGTGTTGTGGATAATGAGGTGGGTTTTCAAAGCTTGCAGGGAGATTTATGCCGGTTAGAAGAATGGGCTGAACGCTGGCAGATGTAGTTTAATGCTGAGAAGTGTGAGGTTCTACATTTTGGCAGGAATAATCCAAATAGAACATACAGGGTAAATGGTAGGGCATTGAGGAATGCAGTGGAACAGAGAGATCTAAGAATAACAGTGCATAGTTGCCTGAAGGTGGAGTCTCATGTAGATAGGGTGGTGAAGAAGGGTTTTGGAACGCTGGCCTTTATAAATCAGAGCCATTGAGTACAGAATTTGGGATGTAATGTTAAAATTGTACAAGGCATTGGTAAGGCCAAATTTGGAATATTGTGTGCAGTTCTGGTCACCGAATTATAGGAAAGATGTCAATAAATTAGAGAGAGTGCAGAGACGATTTACTAGGATGTTACCTGGGTTTCAGCACTTAAGTTGCAGAGAAAGGTTGAACAAGTTAGGTCTCTATTCATTGGAGCGTAGAAGGTTGAGGGGGGATTTGATCAAGGTATTTAAAATTTTGAGAGGGACAGATAAAGTTGACGTGAATAGGCTGTTTCCATTGAGAGTAGGGGAGATTCAAACGAGAGGACATGATTTGTGAGTTAAAGGGGAAAAGTTTGAAACACGAGGGTGTATTTCTTTACTCAGAGAGTGATAGCTGTGTAGAATGAGCTTCCTGTAGAAGTAGTAGACGCCAATTCAGTTGTGGCATTTAAAGGTAAAATTGGATAGGTATATGGACGAAAGCAGTGGAGGGTTATGGGCTGAGTGCGGAGAGGTGGGACTGGGTGAGATTAAGAATTCGGTACGGACTAGAAGGGCCGAGATGGCCTGTTTCCGTGCTGTGATTGTTATATGGTTATATGGAAAGGGAGAGTATGTGAGAGAGGGAATAGTGGGACAGATAGCGTGAAAGAGGTCAGGGAGAGAGTGAGTACGGAAGAGAGAGAGGTTTAAGGAGGGATAGAGAGGGGAGGGGGCGTTAGAGAGGAGCGAGTGAGAGAGAGCAGCAAGGGGAGAATAGTTAGACCGTAAAGACAGGGGGTGATGAGGGACAAGGGGCAGATTGAGGCCCAGAGAGGGGAGAGTGGACGAGATGGGAAAAGGGGGACAGAGGGGAGAAGAGAAGGGAAACAGAAGAATGAGTGTGAGAGGGAAAGGGAGAGAGGTAAGGTTTGTGCAGAGTGAGGGGGGGGGGGGTAGATGGAAAATACGAGAGTGGATTAAAAAATATATTTTCGAGGTCTCCCTCATCACTGCATCTCTCATTGCCCTCTCTAAACACCACCCTTCCCACGGTGCTGCTGAATCACCTGCCATCCCTCAACGCTCCCTCCCTCCGCCGTCTAAGCGCTCCCCCCTCAGTCACCCTCCCACCCCACCGCCCCGAACACGAGACATCCACTACACTGCCCCCATGACATTCCGTCCTCCCACATCACACTCTCTACACCCCACTACACAACACTGTCCCCATGACATTCCTTCCACACACATCACACTCTCTACACCCCACTCCACAATGCTGCCTCGATAATGCCCTCAGATGCTAGTCGCTCCACGCCAACCTTCACAAAGCACGCCAGCATCACTGACGCCCCCATCCCCTCACATTGCTCCCTCCAATTATCCTGTCCTGCGCGTTCCCTCTGACATATTCTCAAACAGCGAATCATTAGGGTCAGCTGTAAGTTGGCCCTGAGGTTTCTCGACAGGAATCGTCAAATTACATGAACACAGTCAAGGCAACAACAATGAAACTGACTTCCATCTCTACGGACATGGGACACAGAGAGGGTTTAGGCTTTAGTCTCCACCTACGGTACATCAGTTTCAGAAACTGGCTGAGGTTCCCTCATCATCGACCCAGTCAACACAGGGTGAATCTCCCTGTGCAGCTTCTCACAAGTCCTGGGCTTAGACACAGAGTGACGCTCCCTCCCCACTGTGCCGTCACCAAACCCCAGGGACAAACGCAGCGGGGGTTTCCATCCACTCTTTCCAACACACGCCCTGGGAGCCAGACTCAAATTGAAACGCCCTCCCTCCGTCTTTCAACCCCACTCACCTCGGGAAGGTGCCCCTGAGCCAGTATATGTGCGTTTCATATTCATGTAAGTCTCGCTGTCGTCCATCCTGTCGAGGATCCTCTGCGTATCTGAGCTCAGGAAGGAGAAGTAACCGTTGTCAGAGTAAGCCCGTTTTGACAAGTGAGTCAGACCGACACCAAAAAATACAAGCTGAACAGCTGAAAAATAGAGGAAGCGAAAGCTGGGGGTGTGAGAGGAACCGTGGAGAGGGAATGAGAGTGCGAGAGAATGGCCGCAGAGATGGACTTCAGTAAAGCCTTTGACAATGTCCCACATAGGAGGTTTGTTAAGAAGATTCAGTTGCGAGGTATCGATGATAAAGTAGTAAACTGGATTCGACATTGGCTCAATGGGAGAAACCAGAGAGTGGTAGTGGATAATTTCTTCCCTGAGTTGAGGCCTGTGACTAGTGGTGTGCCACTGGGATCAGTGCTGGGTCCATTGTTATTTGTCATCTATATCATTAATCTGGATGATAATGAGGTAAACTGGATCAACAAGTGTGCTGATGATACAACGATTGGAGGTGTAGTGGACAGTGAGGTAGGTTTTCAAAGCTTGCAGAGGGATTTGGACCAGCTGGGGAAACGGACTGTAAAATGGCAGATGGAGTTTAATACAGACAAGTGTGAGGTGCTGCATTTTGGATGGGAAAATCAAGGTGGAACATACAAGGTTGGGCACTGAGGAGTGCTGTAGAAGAGAGGGACCTGGGGATACAGATTGGTCTTTATAAATCACAGTATTGAGTTTAAGAGCTGGAATGTTATGATGAGGTTGTATAAGATATTGGACAGATCGAATTTGCAGTAAGGTGTGCAGTTTTGGTCACCTACTTACAGGAAGGATATTAATAAGTTTGAAAGAGTGTAGAGAAGGTTTAAAAGGAAGCTTCCATTTTCCTGCCTGATAACTTCATAAATGACCTTACTCCAATTAAGTGTTTTTCTAATTGTCTCTGTCCATCTCTCCAATGCTGCTTTAATGGAAATAGAATTATGAACACTATCTCCAGAATGCTTTCCCACTGAGAGATATGAAACCTGACCAGTTTGATTTCCCTGTACCAAATCAAGTACAACCTCTCCTCTTGTAGGCTTATCTACATGTTGTGTCACGAAACATTACTGCAACCCACGTAACAGACTCCACTCCATCCATACCCCTTGCTTTAGGGAGATAGCAATCAAAATTTGAGAAATTAAACTCTGCCATCCCGACTACTCTGTCATTATCGCGTCTTTCCAGGCTCGGGTTTCCTGTCTGCTACTCGATATCTCTGCTATTACTGGGCGGCCTATAAAAACGCCCATTAAAGTTATTGAACCCTTACTGTTACTAATCTTCATCCTCAGAGACTCTGTAGAGAATTCCGGCATGGCGTACACCTTTTCTGCAGCTGTGTCACTATCTCTGTTCAACAGTGCCACTACCCCACCTCTTTTGCCTCCCTCCATGTCTTTCTGTAACTTCAAAACACGACCCCGAAAGTAACCATTCCTGTCCCTGAGGCATCGAAGTATCTGTAATGGCCACCAGATCAGAATTCAAAGGAGACAGTGATCACACTCTCCTTCCTTTATCATAACATTGGAGAGGGATAGGAACAGATCAGTTAGCAAAGCGTTTAATTGAATTAAGCCAAAATACGGGGCTAACAGGCAGGAATTGAGAAGCATAAATTGGGATCAGGAGTTCTCAGAACTGTAAGAAAGAGTTATGATACATGTTTACGGGATATTTGGTTGGAGTTATGCATAGGCATGTTCCAATGAGAAGGGGAAAGTATGGTACGGTACAGAAACCGTGGTCAACAAAGGCTGTTGGAAGTTATGTCAATAATAAAAGAAGGCCTTATGAAAAGTTTAAAAGTTAAGCAGATGACGGAGATCTGGAAGATTATAAAGCTAGCCGGAAGGAGCTTCAGAAAGAAATTAGGAGCCAGAAGTGGCATTAAGAAGCCTTTGGAGGTTAGGATTCAGCTGCACCGCAGCATACTCGATAAGTATGTGAAGAACAAATGGATAAGACGTGAGGGATTGGGACGAATCAAGTATGACAGTGGAAAAGGGTGGATGGAACCGGAGTAGACAGCAGAGGAATATAATGAATACTTTGCTTCAGAATTCACCAGGGCAAAGGATTCTGGCGTTTGTACGGGTGACTTAGAGCGGACTGAAAACCTTGAGTATGTACACATTAATAAAGGCAAAATGCAGGAGTTTTTAGAAAGCATCAAGTTGCAAAAGTCACAGGGAATGGAGGATCAGGCTGCTGTGCGAGCCGAGCGAGCAGATTGTTGAACTAGTAGCGATGATGATTGTATCATCAATAGGGATGGGTAAGGTTCCGGGGGATTAGAGGGTCGCGGATGTTGTTCCTTTATTCACGAAAGGGAGTAGAGCTAGCCCAGGAAATTATAGATCAATGAGTCTTACGTCAGTGGTTGCTACGTTGAAGGAGCAGATCCTGAGAGGCAGGATTTGTGAACATTCGGAGAGGCATGATATAATTAATAATAGTCAGCATGGATATTCAAGGTAGGTCGTGCCTTAATAGCCGGACTGATTTTTTTTGATGGTGTGACTGAACATATCGATGAAGGTAGCGCAGTATATCTAGGTTTCAACGAGTGATTTCAACGATAATTTGATAACGTACCCATGGAAGTTTTATTGGGAAAGTAAGGGTGGATGGGACAGAAGGGGACTTTGCTTTCTGGATGCAGAACTGGCTTGCCCACAGAAGGATTTAAATGGGTCATATTCTGCATGGAGGCCAGTGAACAGTGGAGCTCCTCAGGGATCTGTTCTGGGACCCTTACTCTTCGTGATTTTATAAATTACCTGGATGAAGGTGTGGAGGTGTGGCTTCGTAGATTTGCGGACTATACATGTTTGGGGTTGTTGAAATACCCCCAATAATGAGGTCTGTCCGAGCTTACAGCGGGACAGACCTAGGATGCAAAACTGGGCTGAGAAGAGGCAGATGGTGTTCAACCAGGATAAGTGAGAGGTAGTCCTCTTTTGTACGTCCAATATGTTGGAACGATTCTTGGCAGTTTGGTGCCTCAGAGACATCTTAGAGTTCGAGTCCATAGGACACTCAACACTGCTGCGCAAGTTGTCTCCGTCCTTAAGAAAGCATACGGTGCATTGGTCTTCTATTTTAGGAGTTTAGTTTCTTTTAGGAGCTGAGTTTCGGAGCAGAGAGGTAATATTACAAATGTTCAGACCCCACTTGGAATACTGTGCTCAGTTCTAGTCGCCTCACTACAGGAAGGATGTGGAAACGATGGAAAGGATGAAGAGGAGATTTACAAGGACGTTGCCTGGATTGGAGAGCCTGCCTTATGAGAATAGGTTGAGTCAACACGGCTATATTTCCTTGGAGCGACGGAGAATGACAGACGACCTGATAAGGTGTCTAAGATGCTGAAAGGCATTGATCGTTTGGATAGTCAGAGGCCTGCCCCCCCCCCCCAGGAGTGAAATGGATAGCACTAGAGGGAACAGTTTTAAGCTGCTTAGAAGTAGGTACAGAGGGGATGTCAGGGTAATTTTGTTTTGAACAAAGAGAGTGGTGAGTGCGCGTAATGCGCTGCCGGACATGGTAGTGGAGCCCGACAGGACAGCCACTTTTAACAGGCTCCTGGACAGGTACATGTAGCTCAGGAGAATAGAGAGCTATTGGTAAACCCAGGTAATTTAGAAGTCCATTCTGTAAACGGGCTGGATGTTTCGGAGGTAAGGACATGTTCACACAGTTTGTCAGCCGAAGGGCCTGTACTGTAATCTAGGCATTCTGTGTTTCTATGTTTCTATGACCGCTGGACGGAGCGGTCTGAGGAGAGTGGATCCGAGGGTCGGCTACGATCGGAAGAGGTCGACGGGAACAAATGGACGACACTGTGTGGTCCAACGTTGGAACATTAGACTGATCATAAGAACGTGCCCCTTTCTTATTTTTTATGTTGCTTTACTAACCTTACAGTCAAAATACAAATTTTAAGTGCAGTCATTTACTCTCATATTGCGGACTGTTTTTAAACATTGTACTGCATCCACCTAAAGGAGAATTCGTAAGTTTCTCGGGCCGGGGGCTACCATCACCCGGATGAAGCCGCGAGCCTCATCGATGATTGCAGTCACACTATTTTTTTTATTTTCTTGTAAGCCCTTTCTTTAGCTTTTACAAGAGCTTTGAGTTCCCTTTTCGGCCAAACTTGAATGCTTCTTGAGTACTGAGAGCTTCTTCATTTTTGGAAAACACATATCCTGCACCTTCCTCATTTTTTGCCTAGAAAGTAAAGCAATTGCAGCTCTGCTGAAATCCCTTGCAGATATGGTTGGAGAAATGGCAGATGAGTTCAACCAGGACAATTAGAAAGATATAGCACACTCTTAAAGACAAGACAGTGTCGATGAGCAAAGGGATCTTACGGTCCGTGTATGCAGCTCCATGAACGTGGCTCCATAGTTTGCAGACGATCTGAGGATAAGTGGAGGGGAAGGTAGTTTTGAGGAAGTAGACAGGCTGCAGAAGTGCTTAGACAGGGCAAAGTAATGGCAGATGTACAGCTGTGTTCAAATATGTATGGTCATGCACATTGGGAGAAAATTAAAGGGATGACTCTTTTCTAAATGGAGAGAAAACACAAAAATCATTGATTCAAGGGGACTTTAAAGTCCTTATGGGTAATCCCCAAAGGTTAATTTGCAGGTTGAACACAGAAATTTACAGCACATTCTCGGTCCCTCAGCCCACAATGTTGTGCCGATGATGTAACTTTCTCAGATTGAGTCTGTTTTTGAGGAGGACAAATGCATATCAGCATTTCAACTCGAATATGGAAGGAAAGGTGTAATGCTGAGACTTTATAAAGCGCTGGTGAGGCCTCACGCGGATTATTGTGAACAATTTTGTACCTCTTATCTTAGAAAGATGTTGCTCAAAGTGGAAAGTGTTCAAACGAGGTTCACAAAAATACTTACAAGATTGAAGGGCCTCATATGAGAAGTACTTGATATCTCTCGGCTTGTACACACTTGAATGTCGAAGGAAGACGGGCGACCACATTGAAATCTATTTATTTAAATTCCTTGATCGAGTGGTTGTGGAGAGGATAGTTTCTCTGGTTGGGGAGTCGAAGACCAGAGGACGAAGACTTGGAAGAATTGAGCGACTTTTAGAACAGAGACGAAGAGAAATTTATTTAGGTAGACAGTGGTGAATCTGTGGATTTATTTGGCACAGGCGGCCGTGGAGGCCAAAACGTACTTTTTTATATTTATGGCAGAGGTTCTTGATTGGCCAGGGCTTGAAGGAATACTGGAAGAAGGGAGGAGATTGAGGCTGAGTAGTAAATCGCATCAGACACTTTGAAATTGTGCAGCGGTCTAAATGAGACAAATGGACTAATTCTGATTCTAAATCCTACGTTCACATGATAAGTTACTTTGTTTTATTGTGCAAAAACGAAATGTTGTTGCTAAGCTTGACTAGTGGAAGACTGAGGCCACAGGATAAGATGCAGACGCTGCCTTGCTTGTGCGAGCTAACAAAAGCTAAGCACATTTTACACGAAGAATGAGGTAATGTTAACGTTTCTGCGAAACTGCATTGGTAATGGAGGAACTGACAGCAGATGTGCAGTTCTAATTTTGTGCACCGCACGGAAGCCTTCGAAGATTGGCTAATATCCAACAAGTGCTTCCTGAAATCGCTCAGTGTGTATATTTGGCTGTTGGCTATGGCCCAAAATTCGCTGTATAAATTTAAGATATAACCTGACTTTGGCGGGGTCGTAAGGCAACGTGATCACGAATTCAAGGGTTAACCGTGCACCGATGCCTGTGCCTTTATTTCTCTTTGATCCCTTGATAAATAAGTGTTTCTACTCGCTTAAGCTTTTACAACAGCCTTGAATTCCCTTTTCGGCAACAATTGAATACTTCTTGAGAATTGAGTACTCCTCCATTTTTAGGAAAACACATGTCCTGCACCTTCCTAATTTATTTCACCCAGAAATTAAAGCCATTGCCGCTCTGCTGACATCCCTTGCAGATATGGTTGGAGAATTGATAGTGGAGTTCATCACGGACAAATACAAACATATAGCACACTATTAAAGACAAATTTGTTTCGATGAGCAGAGGGGCCTTGTTCATAGATCCCTGAACGTGGCTACACATTTTGCAGACCAAATGAGTATAAGTGTAGTGGCAGGCAGTTTTGAGGAAGTAGACAGGCTACAGATGGACTTAGAGATGGCAAATTAATGGCAGATGGACTACTGTGTTAGGTATTGCACTTTGGAAGGAAGAAAAAACAAGGTAGAACATACAATGCTAATGGTAAGGCACCGAGGCCTGCAGTGGAAAACAGGGATCTTGGAATACAGATATATAATTCCATAAATGTAGCTTCACAGAGAGATCCGATAGTAAAGAGAGCTTTTGGTACATTGGCCTTTCTAAGAATTGGAATATTTGGACTATTGTGTACAGTTTTAGTCACCAAATTGCAAAACGGATATTAATAAGGTTGAAAGAGTGCGGAGAAGGTTTACAAGGATGTTGCGGGACTTGAGAAACTGAGTTACAGAGGATGGTTGAATAGTTTTGGACTTTTCTCACCGGAACGTAGAAGAATGAGGATGGACATGATAGAGGTGTATAAAATTATGATGGGTATAGATAGAATGAATGCAAGCAGGCTTTTTCCCCTGAGGCGAGGGGACAAAAAAATCAGAGGTCATGGGTTAAGGGTGAATGGTGAAAAGTTTAAAGGGAACTTTAGTGGGGCTTTTTCACACAGAGAGGGGTGTGAGTGTGGAATGAGCTGCCAGATGACGTGACAAATGTAGGCTCACATTTCACATTAACGAAAGATCTTGGACAAGTACCTGGATGAAAGTTGCATGGAAGAATATGTTCCAGGTGTAGGTCGGTGGGACTAGGCAGAAAATGTTTCGGCACAGCCAAGAAGGGCCTAAAGGCCAGTTTCTGTGCAGTAATGTTCTATGTTTCTATGATTTATAAATGAGATTCATCAACGACTCAAACCCGTAACGTTGTAATTCCTTCTGTTACTAGAGAGCCATAGATGGTGATGAAAACAAGCGGCGACTAAATTCTCGAACACACTCCGACTCAAACTTGAAATAAACAGGACAACAGTGATGAAATCGAAAGATAAAGTTACAAGCAACAGTACAAGACAAATTGTCTCTAGGAACAGATAGGATTTATTGAAAATCGTTATTCACATTTTAATATTAGAGGTTAATGAAAATTGTAATCGCTACTTCATCTATTACACCAGCATGTGTTATTCCGCGTGACGCCCGAAGGCTTTTGACAGACTGGAATGAGAATATTTATTTATATACTTGAATAATTTAATTTTAGCCCCAAATTTATATCTTGGATTCAATTGATATATCATACACCTTTGGCTGCTGTATTTACCAATTATTAAAGATACATTTATTTAGGCTTTTTCGAGGTACTAGACAGGGTTGTTCTTTAAGCCCTTTACTACTTGATTTGCCCTGGTGACCTTGGAAATCGCTCTTCATGATTCACCCAATATATTTGGTGTTATTCATGGGAATTGGACGCATGAATTATCACTGTATGCAGGTGACCTGTTGCTATATACCTATCACCCAGTGAACTCCATTACTGCTGTAATAACTCTACTTCATCAGTCTAGTAGTTTTTTCTTTCTGTTTATAAATTGAATTTTAATCAGAGTGTGTTTTTCCATTAAATATGCAAGTTAAAATTTATAGACAATCACCTTTTACATTACTTGCTGATTACTTTATTTATTTGGGTGGTAAAATACTAAGAAGCATAAAGACCAAATAAATTTAATTATTTTACCTTTAATTAACCATGTCCAACAGCGGTTTATTCAATGGTCCCAATTGTACTTATCTTTGTTTGGTCGAATTAATGCTATTAAGATGATTCTTTTACCTAAATATCTGCATATGTTTCAGGCGGTATTAATTTTCTTTCCTAAATCTTTGTTTTTTGATATTACTGATTCGGCAGAATAGAAAAAGTATTTACAGAAATCAAAAAAGGAAGGTGGTTTGGCTTTGCCGAATCTTGGAGTTTACAATTGTGCAACAAATATTCGATATGTAACATTTTGGACACAGGAGCTGACAATGATAAATCGAATAAATAAAAACACAATACTAATATGATTTCAATTTAGAAACTTTTTGGATTGAGTAAATGTATCCTATCAAGTTCTATTATATCCATTGTTTTCTTTTAACCATTAAGAATTGATCAAGCTTTTGTCCTTTTATAGAAAACAAAGAATGTTTCTTTATGTTTCCTTGATTTATTCATGGATGATTGTTTTATGTTCTTTGAAAAGCTGACTAACAAATATGTTGCCTTGATAGCACTTTGAGATATTTACAGATTAGAAACTTTCTGAACGCTACTTTAGTTACCTTTCCCATATTGCATCAAATTGAAATTACAGAACAAAACAAAAAAAGTTTAAATCCATATCAGAAGAGATTAATAGCATTTATTTATGTTTTAATTATAAAAATACCCTTAGGTAATTCCGATAAAATATAGATTGTGTGATAAAGAGAATTCCAAATATCTTTATCTACAAATAAATGGGAGACAATTCAACGAGTTAATACTTATTCAATTTGTGCCAGAAGTATTGATACAATTTAATGCATTTCATTGGGCTCATATTTCCAAGGATAAGTTAGCTCGTTTTATCTTCCATATAAATCTTGTTTGTGATAGATGTAATTCTGAAGTAGCTCCACTGTCACATATGTTCTGGTCTTGCTCTCCCATTGTAAAATGTTGGAAATATATTGTTGATATCATTTCAGCAGTTCTGAGTGTTGCTTTACAATCTCATCCTACTACAGCAAAATCTTGTACTACCAGTAATAGACTCCAGTCATTTATCCTCATCAGCTCTTGTCGTTCAATTGCATTTGTTACATTATTAGGCAGTAGATCCATTTTACTTAAATGGAAAGATTCCAATACTCCTACCACATTTCAATGGCTTTCCCAAACGATAGCCAGTTAAATCTTGGAAAAAAAATAGGAGTGTTACTTCCGTTAAATTTGAAGAGACTTAGATGCCACTTATTGAATATTTTCTTTTGATATACGTTGACACTTTCTGAATCCTTTTTTAGTAATTTCTTTCTCAGGTCTCGTGGAGCGGAGTTAACGAAAAATCATAATTTTAGGCGATGAAATAAGGCAGCCCAAACATTCTTACTTTGTTTTCTTTTAGAATTTTTTAATATAGTTTCGGGTTCTTTTTTTCTTTCTTTATAAAATATCTATTTCATGATTAGTTACTAGGAGATTGGGAGTCTAAATTACATTGTTACTTTGAAACAGTTGTTGTACATGTTGACCGTTATTAATGCAATCCCGTTCTCTTGATATCATTCTTATGATTGTAATGTTTGCCTATTTGAAATTTAATAAAATGATTCAAAAAGAAGGAAAGAAAAATAAAACATAGAGAACCAAATGCACAATAATGGTCTTTGCCCCACTAAGTTGTGCCGAACATGTACATACCTTAGATATTACCCATTGTTACCCATAGCCTATTTTTCCAAGGTTTATGTACCTATCCAGGAGTCTCGTAAAAGTCCCTAATCGATTCTGCCTCCACCCCTCCACCCCCGTGGCTTGTAGCCCACTCCACGCTCTCACCATTACTGCATAAAACGACTTACCCGTCATCGATTCTGTACCTACATCCAAACACCTTATAAATATCTGCTCTCGTTCATGCGAACTTATATTTTCATCGTCTGGAACTGAATCCTAACCTTCTATTTCCCTCCATCATCACCACTCCACCTGTAAATGAACCATCAGGGAATAGCGCACGAGGTTCCCAAATCCGTTTGCGTCGCAGCTAATTAATATTTCTCCCAATTGAGAGAATCGTCAATGCTTTTATTTCTTGTACATGACCATACGCTTCCCCTCACTGTATTCCATCCGCAACTGCTTTGTCCAGTTTCCGAATCTGTCTTCAAAACCACCTGTAGATCTGAAATGCTCTGACCGATCTACACTGACTGGGGTTTCCCGAAGAGAACGTTAAACATTCCGTTGCAGAGGAAGATACCACCCTCTGGGTTTGGAGCTTGTTGATTAGAACTGAACGCTGAGCTGTTGTCGATAAACCGCAGCCTGTCGTAGGTATTGCTTTTGTCCAGATGGTCCAAGGTCCTGAGAAGAGCAAGTGAGATTTCACCCACCATGGACCTATTCCGGAAAGAGACAAAGTGAAGCGGGTCCAGTGTTGGGTCCAGTATAGATCATCTAACACCCATGTGTTTCAATGAATGAAGGATCGGAGGGAAGGCGGATAATTGTGTTGAAGATGAGTTTACTGGTTTCAAACAGAGGAAATGTGTAGACAGAAGAGGCTATGGACAGGGCAAATTTGTAGTATTACGTACTCGTGACACATGATAGTGGTACCCTTGTCACGTGACTGGGGTTGAAGCAAAACTGGACTTGAGGTAATGGTCTTGTGATGGTGGAGTGACGTCATTTTCCCGCCAGTAGAGATCATGTGACAGGTTGTTTTTATAGGTTATAAAAGGAAGACACCAACCTGTGAGGTGTGGGGGGGGGGGGGGCAGTTCGTGGCTGGATTTGACAAGTTAACTTTATGCCACTGCGTGATTTAATGTGATGACGCAGTTTAGTTGAAGGATGATTTTTTTATCTAATGCCTAAAGGTTAAAAGGTCATTGCCAGCAGTGTCTTTACGATACTGCTAGTTGAGAATCAGTGGAGAATGAAGATCAGAGTTCGGGAGTTAAAGATCGAGGAGAATCGATTTTCGACAGTGAAACGGGTTCGACCTTGTTTAATCTTATTCGGAAGGAATTCGTTGACTGTTCTCGTGTTAATCTCTGCGGGATAGCAGAAAATTGAGGACATTGTGATAAAGGAAAGGTCAGTGCCTTTAAGCCGTTTCTTTTCGTTTCGTGAATTCTTCGTGGGAAAAGTTCGACATCGGGGATCGAAGCAAAATGACGTGAAAGAGAATTTAAATTGTCTTATAAAGTCTCTCCTTTTAAATGGACTGTGAGCATTTCGAACATTTGTACTTTAAAGAACTGTTTTTGCAACATCGCTTTAAGAACTTTTCAAGCTGCCGCACAGCAGCTGATTTCCGGTTACGTTAGTGTTTGTTTACTTTTGGGGGGTTTGTTTTCGGTGTATAGTAAAAGTGTTGTTTGTTATAAAAACCCTTGCCGAACTCATATGTTTATTATTGCCTGAATACGTAACAGTAGTCAGTGGGATGAGTTGCACAGTAGAAGGTGGACAGAATCGGGGAGGATGGATGCAGCACAGGAGATGTTATATTTGAATGCACATGGTACACGGAATAAGAAGATGACCTCGCAGCGCAGTTGCAGATTGGCAGGTGTGATGTTGCAGTCATCACTGAATGATGGATGCGGGAGAGATTCGCATGGGTGGAGGAGTGGCTCACTGAATGATGGATGCGGGAGAGATTCGTAGGAATGGAGGAGTGGCTCACTGGAAGAAAGCAGAGTGCTGGGATACATGGGCATGACTCTGTTTGGCAATCAGTGGTGAGTGGTGTGCCGCAGGCGTCGGTTCTGGTCCCACAACTGCTCACGATATATATTTACGATCTGAAAGAGAGGTCCGAGTATAGTGTCACGAAGATGGCTGATGTTACACAACTGTTCACGATATTCATTAACGTTCTGGAAGATAGGATAGAGTGTCGCGTACCTAGGTTTGCTGATGATACTAAATTGACTGGAAAATCAAATTGTGCAGAAGATACTTGGAGTCCACATTGAGATATAGATAGGTTGTGTGGGCGAGAGTCTGGCAGATGGAATACAATGTTAGTAAATGGGATGTCATCCTGTTTGGCAGGAAAAAAATACAGAAGAGCAGATTATTACTTAAGTGTTAAAATATTGCAGCGTGCTGCTATGCAGAGGGACTTACAAGTTCCTCAACATGAATCACGGTCTGGTTTGGTTTGCAGGTGAAGCAGACTGTCAGGAAGGCAAATGAAATCTTGGCTTTCATTATGAGAGGGGCTGAACTAAAGCGCAGGGAGGTTATGATGGAACTGTACAGGGTCCTGGTGGAACCACACCTGGAATGCTGCGGGCAGTTCTGGTGTCCTTACTTGAGGAAGGATATACTGGACTTGGAGGAGGTGCAAAAGAGGCTCACTAGGTTCATTTCAGAGATGGGGGGCGGAGAAAATGAGGAGAGATCGAGTCGCCTGGCGCTGTACTCATTGGAATCCAAAGAAAGGGAGGAGATCTTAGAGAAACAGATCAAAAAAGAGATAGATAAGATAGAAGCAGCGAAGTTGTTCCACTGGGAGCTGAGCCGCGAATGAGTGGACGATCCCTCAAGTTTCTCCTAATGCAAGGAAGGGAGGAATGTAGGAGAGAGAGAGAAATGGTGGGGAAAGCGGAGAGTGATGGAAGTATGGAGAAAGAGAGCGAGAGAAAGAGAGAGTGAGTGAGAGAGAGATAGGGAGAAGAAGGGCCACTGGATGCGGGAGGCGAGGAAACCATGTGGATGCAACGAGTTTACTTCACTCGGAGTGCGGTGTGACCTCACTCACTTCGGTGCGTGTTCGGGCTTTGACCTGGGGTCGTGGCTTCTCGCGGACTGAAGGCATGGAGCCCCGGCGATGAGCAGGAACAGACCAACGTCCAATCCATGAACCAACGGTGGCTGCATATCTCCCGGGAAATACAAGTTATGTATGAGTGACACAAATCCCTCCGACATTCCCTCCTGCCCTCAATATTTTCTCTCTTCCTTCCATTCCTTATCTTTTCCTCCCCCTGTTTATCTTCCGCTCTCAATCCGTCTATATTCCTCTCCTCCATCCCTTCCCACGGTTCTCTTTTTACTCTCTGAAGCGCTCACTCTCCCCTTCTCTCTCCTCCACTTCGCTTTCCGGCTCCCCCCTCCCTCTCTTTCTCCCGTTCACCGCCTCTTTTCTCCCGCTTTCCCAATTTTTCGCCGAAAGTCCTCACCCTCTATTCTGTACATCGCTGCTACCTACTCCTGTTTCCCCATTTCTGTCACGCTTAGCTTCCATCTCTCTCCACACACTACCCCTTCTCTCACCCCCTCGACCTTCTGTACACTCCCGCTCACCTCTTCTCCGTTGATCCCTAATCTTTCCCTCTCACCCCTCCCTCTCTTTCTCCACACTGTCAATATTCTCCCAGCTCCCCCCACTCTAATGTCTCTCAGCAACGCACTCCCATTTCCGCATTCTCTGTCCACTCCGCAATTCCTCCCCCTGCTCTCGGTTCCTCTCTTTATCAGCTGTCCACCTGGTGTTTGCTGGTGTCGGTTTGACCGCCTTCTCATCACGGGTTTCCACCGACAACGGTCGTTTTCAGCTCAGAGACGCAGAGAGTCCTGTACAAGATGGATGAGGGCAAGACCTACGTAAACGTGAGGTTTGCAGAAACGGATGCACAGTCTCCTTCCAACGGTGAGTGGGTCAGATAAAAATGGGGGTAGAGAGAGCTCCATTCTGAGTTTGATCCCGGGTGTGTGCGACCGGACGGGTAGAGGGAGCCTCACGGACTCTCACTGTTCTGTCCCCAGCTGAACCTGATGTATCGTATGTGGATCTTAATCTCAGGACCATCTCTGTTCCCCGGCTCCGGACAGGTGGAGGTCAGTTTCATCTTTGTCAGTTTGACCGCCGTTAGGTGACGTGTTCGCTACTGTCGGGAGATCTCATGGAAGGCGCTCAATTGACCCTAACGATTAGTCAGAGGGAACCCACGAACCCATCGCGTTCACTGTTCTGTCCCCAGCTGAAAGGTGGGATAAGCGATGAGGAGGGAGCTCTGTTGGAGGATTGGCGCAGAGCCTGCACTCGGGGTAGGGGAGTGGAGACAGAGCTGGGGAGGGGAGGTATAGAGGGAGTCATATGGAATAGGATGAAGAGAGAGTATTGTGGGAGGAGTCAGTAAAGAGCGAATGTCATAGCAAGGGCGTTATGGTAGTTGTACTGCGGGAGGGGTGTTGAGCAGGAGACATTAAGAAAGGAGCGCTGTGGGGATGGCAGAGAGCAGGAAAAACCGAGCGAGGACTGATGAGGATATAGGACAGTGGGAGGGACGCAATATAAAATTAAAATCTCACTCTACTCTTACTTACCCCAGTCTCTCTCTCTCTCTCTCCATCTCCTCACTGCCCTCTTTCTCCTACTACCTCACTAACCCTCTACCAATTTCCCCCGTTCTCGCCCGTCCCTCTTGTTCATCCTCTCTCTCCACATTTTCTCACACTTCTTCCTCTATTCCCCTTCTCTCTCGACTTTCACCTTACGTCTTTGCCTCTCTCCATCTCTCAACCCCTTCTCTCCCCACTCTTTCCCTCATCTCACACTTTCTACCGACTCTCTCCTTCATTCTCTCTCTGTTCAAACGCTCTACAGCCCCTCTATCACACAGCCCCTCTCCCGCTCTTCCTCTTCCCGCATCCTCTCGCTACCTATTATCTCTCTCAATTGATTTCCGTTTCCATCCCCTCTCGATCCCCCCCCCACCATTTTCCACTCACTCCCACTCCACACACTCTCCTTTTCTCTACCCACCAGTCCCCTCTTTCTGCTTCGCGCACTCTCCGGTCTCTATTATCCTTCTGTTTTCCCCTCTCTCACTCTGTCTCCCTCGCTCTCCTTGTCTCTTCACCCGTCCACCTTGTCCTCACTTCTACCTCTGCCCACTTATTCTCTCTTTCACCCCTGTCAATGTTCCTTCACTCATCGTCTTCCATCCATTTGCTTCTCTCTCTCTCTCTCTCTCTCTCTCTCCCTTTCTCTCTCTCTCTCTCTCTCTCTCTCTCTCTCTCTCTCTCTCTCTCTCTCTCTCTCTCTCTCTCTCTCTCTCTCTCTCTCTCTCTCACTCACACACACACACACACACACACACACACACACTCACACTCATATTCTCCGTCTTTCCTCCCCAGACGGTCTGATCTCCACCTATGCAGAACTGAACTTTTCGAAAGCCGAACCCCTCATTGCTGAGTTTGAGGATCACCGCAACGTCTCGCATCCTGGCGAGCAGACAATCACTGCACCGACAGGTCAGTGGTCGCAGTATTGACGTCATTCTGGAGAGTCTCACAAGTCATGCCCCCAAGTCTCCACGTTCCTAATGTACCCGAATAAACCACTTCCTCCGGCAGCTCGTTCCATAGATGGTATACCATCTGGGTAAACATAGAAACATAGAAAATCTACTGCACAGTACAGGCCCTTTGGCACACTAGCTTATGCCGAACATGGCCCTACCTTAGAAATTACTAGCCTTACCTATAGCCCACTATTTTACTATGCTCCATGTATCAATCCAAAAGCCTCTTAAACGACCCTATCTTATTCGCCACCACCACCGTTGCCAGCAGTGCACTCAACGCACCCTCCACTCTCTGAGTAAAAAAAAAACTTACCACTGACATCTCCTCTATACCTACTCCACATCACCTTGAAACTGTGTCATCTTTGGGAACCATTGCAGCCCTGCGGGAAAGCCTCTTACTATCCAAGTGATCAACGCCTCTCATCATCATTTACACGTCTGTCAGCTCTAACTCATACTCCTTCGCTTCAAGGAGAAAAGGCCACGTTCACTCAACCTATTCTCATAAGGCATGCTCCCCAATCCAGGTAAAATCCTTGTAACTATCCTCTGCACCGTTTCTACGGTTTTCCCATCCTTCCTATAGTAAGGCGACGAGAGCTGAGCACAGAACTCCGGGTGAGTCTTAGCAAGTTCCTATAGAGCTGCAACATTACATCCTGGCTCGTAAATTCACTTCCACGATTGATGATGGCCATCGTAACCGCAGAGTCAACCTGTGCAGATGTTCTGAGCGTCCTAGGGACTCGTACCCCAAGATCGCTCTGATCTTCCACACTGCCAAGTTTCTTACAATTAATACTATATGCTGCCACCTTATTTGACCTACCAAAATGAAGCACATCAAACTTATCTGGGTTGAACTCCATCTGCCACTTCTCAGCACAGTTGTGCATTGTCTCAATGTCCCGCTGTAATCACTGACAGCCCTCCACACTATCCACAAAACCTCCAACCTTTGTGTAATCTGCAAACCTACTAGCCCATCTCTCCACTTCCTCATCCAGGGCATTTATAAAAATCACCATGAGTAAGGGTCCCAGAACAGATTCCTGAGTCACTGCACTGGTGACAACCCTCCATGCAAAAAATGACCCGCCTACAACCACACTTTGCCTTCTGTGGGCAAGCCGGTTCTCGATCCACAAAGCAATGACGCTTGGATCCCATGCCTCTTTACTTTCTCAACAAGCCTTGCATGGGGTACCTTATCAAATGCCTTGCTGAAACCCATATACAGTACATCTACTGCTTTTCCTTCATCAATGTGTTTAGTCACATCCTCATAAAATTCAATCAGGCTCGTAACGCACAACCTGCTCTTGACAAAGCCATGCTGACTACTCCTAATCATGTTATAGCTCTCCAAATGTTCAAAAATCCTGCCTCTCAGGATTCTCGCCATCAGCTTACCAACCACTGGGGTACGACTCACTTGAGTATAATTTCCTGGGCTATCTCTACTTCCTTTCTTGAATAAAGGAACAACCTCCTCAACCCTCCAATCCTCCGGAACCTCTCCCGTTTCCATTGATCATACAAAGATCATCACCAGAGGCTCAGCAATCTCCTCCATCGCCTCCCACAGTAATCGGAGGTACATGCCATCCGGTCCCGGCGACTTATCCAACTTGATGCTTTTCAAAATCTCCAGCACATCCGTTTTCTTCATATCTAAGTGCTGAAGCTTTTCAGTCTGCTGCGTCATAACTACTGTCAAGAAGATTATTTTCCATAGTGAATACCGAAGCAAAATGTTCAATAAGTACCTTCGCTATTTCATCCGGCTCCATACACAGTTAACCCACTGTCACATTTGATAGGTCCTATTCTTTCACGTCTTATCCTCTTACTCTTTTCATACCTGCAGAATCCCTAGGGGTGCTCCTTAATCATGCACGCCAAGCCTTCACTTGGCCCCTTTCTGGCTCTCCGAAATTCCCTTTTAAGTTCTTTCCTGTTAGCCTTACAATCTTCTAGATCTCTAACATTACCTAGCTCTCGGACCCTTTTGCAAGCTGTTTCTATTCTTCTTGACTAGATTTAGTACAGCCTTGGTACACCACTGTTCCTGTACCTTACCATATCATCCCAGTCTCATTGGAATGTGCCTATGTAAAACTCCACACAAATATCCTCTACACATTTGCCAGATTTCATCCGTACTTTTTACTGGTATCATCTGTTTCTTATTTAAGATTCCAATTTCCTGCCTGATAGCCTCGTAATTCCCTTTACTCCAGTTAAACGTTTTTCTAATTTGTCTGTTCCTATCACTCTACAGTACCGTTGGATAGGTGATAGAATTATGATCAATCTCTCAAAAATGCTTTCCAACTGAGATTTCTGACACTTGGCCACGTTGATTCACCAATACCAAATCAAATACAGCCTCTTCTCGTGTAGGCTTCTCTATCTTCCTGAACACAGCTAATAAACTCTACCCCATATAAACCCTTTGTTCTAGAGAGATGTCAATCGATACTTGGGAAAGTAAAATCTCCCATCGCAACAATTTTGATAGTATACATTTCCTGGATCTGTTGCCATATCTGCTCCTCAATATCCCTGTTACTCTTGGGCGGCCTATAAAATAAAACTGTAAATTTATTGACCACTTCCAGTTCCAAACCTCCACAAAAGAGTCTCATTAGACAATCCCTCCATAGCGTCCACCTTTTCTGCAGCCGATGCTGCACAGATATGTGGATGAACTGCTAGTGTTGAAGAAACAGAGAGACTTCAGTAGTTTAGAAGAATGGACCAAAGCAGTGGTAAATGAAATACAGTGTTGGAAAGTATATGGTCATGCACTTGGGTGGATGAAATAATTCAACAGACTATTATTTAGATGCGGAGAAAATTCAAAATGTAGAGATGCAAACGTACTTGGGAGTACTTGTGCAAGGTACCCTAAAGATTAATTTCCAGTTTCGGTCAGTGGTGAAGAAAGCGAATGAAATGTTGACATTCAGTTCTAGATGTACAGAATATAAGAGCAGGGATGTGTTTATGAGGCACCAAAATGCACTCATAAGACCACACTTAGAGGTTTGTTTTTGCTGTTTTAATCTCCATATTCATACTGATATTATAGTCAATAGACAATAGATGCAGGAGTAGGCCATTCGGAAAATGGAACCAGGAGCGGCACTCAATCTGATCATGGCTGATCATCCACAAACAGTACCCCGTTCCTGCTTTCTCCCCAGATCCCTTGACTCCGCTATCTTGAAGAACTCTGTCTAACTCTTTCTTGAAAGCATCCAGAGAATTGGCCTCCACTGTCTTCTGAGGGACAGCATTCCATAGATCCTCAGCTCTCTGGGGGAAAGTGTTTTTCCTGAACTCCGTTCAAAATGGTGTACCTCTTATTCTTAAACTGTGGCCTCAGGGTCTGGGCACCACGAACATCAGGAACATATTTCCTGCCTCTAACGGGTCCAAGCACTTAATAATCTCATATGTCTCAATCATATCCCCTCTCATCCTTCTACATTCCAGTGTATGCAAGCCCTGTCGATTCAATCTTTCAACATATGACAGTCAAGCCATTCTGCGAATTAACCTTGTGCCTACGCTGCACTCCCTCAATAGCAAGAATATCCTTCCTCAAATTTGGAGACCAAAACTGAACACAATGCTCCAGCTGTGGTCTCACCAGGGCCCTGTATAACTGCAGAAGGACCTCTTTGCTCCTATACTCAACTCTCCTTGATATGAAGGCCAACATGCCACTAGCTTCCTTCACTGCCAGGTGTACCTGCATGTTTACTTTCAGTGATTTATGTACAAAAACACCTAGATCTCGTTGTACATCCCCTTTTCTTAACTTGACATCATTCAGATATTAGTCCCCCTTCCTGTTCTTGCCACCAAAGTGGTTAACCTCACATTTATCCACATAAAACTGAATCTGCCATGCATCTGGCCACTCACGCAACCTGCCCAAGTCACTCTGCAATCTCCTATCATCCTCCTCATATTTCACACCGCCACCAGCTTTGCGCCTGCAAATTCGTTAAGGTACGTTTAATACCTTTATCTAAATCATTAATTTATATTGTAAATAGCTGCGGTCCCAGCACCGAGCCTTGCGGTACCTCACAAGTCACTGCCTGCCATTCTGAAAAGGATTCGTTTATCCCTACTCTTTGTTTCCTGTCTGCCAACCAGTTTTATATCCATGTTAGTACCCTAACCCAATACCATGTGCTCTAATTTTGCCCACTAATCTCCTCAGTGGGGCCTTATTAAAGGCTTTCTGAAAGTCCAGGTACACTACATCCACCGGATCTCC
Organism: Hypanus sabinus; assembly: GCF_030144855.1. NCBI lineage: Eukaryota > Metazoa > Chordata > Chondrichthyes > Myliobatiformes > Dasyatidae > Hypanus > Hypanus sabinus. The sequence goes on from NW_026779443.1 coordinate 71,489, forward strand.
CTTGTTCATTTTCAGAATTACATCCTCAACAAATTGCAGAAGATTATTCAGGCATGATTTCCCCTTTGTTCCATTCGAGAGGGTTGAGGGAAGATTCCCGAGAATGATTCCAGGAACGAAAGGGTTTCGGCATGAGAAACGTTCGGCAGCTCTTGGGCTGCATTCCCTGGAGTTCAGGAGAATGAGGGAGGATCTGATAGAAACATTCCGAATGATGAAAGTCCTGAACACACTAGATATGGAAATGCTCCTTCCCGTAGTGAGGAATTCCAGGACAAGAAGTCACAACTTCAGGATTGAAGCTCTTTCTTTTAGAACTGAGATGCGGAGAAATTACTTTAGTCAGAGGGTGGAAAATCTGTGGATTTTTTTTTACTACCAGCAGCTGCGGAAGCCAAGCTACTGAGTGCATCTAAGGCAGAGATAGACAGGTTCCTGAGGAGACAGCGTTTCAAAGAGTATAGGAAGTAGGCAGAGGAGTGGGGATGACTAGATCAGCCCAAGATTGAATGGCGGAGCAGACTCGATGGCCCGAGTGGCCTACTTCTGCAACCTAATCTTATGGTCATATGGTCGTATGGTCTCTCCACAGCTGCGCAAGAACGGAAGTCGAAAGTGAAGATCGGAAATAGACCGTACCGTCTGATCTGCCTACTCTGCCTCATCGTGATTGTGGTCGGACTGTCGATCCGTGGTGAGTGGAATGGGCTCCCGGTGGAGTCAGACGCTAAATAATGACACCCACACGCCCCTCATTGTAACACCGTTTAAAACCCATCACCAAAACACGGACACACCGCTCACCGTAATAAAAACACGGACTTAACCATAACACAATCAGGACACGTTCTGTTCACTATAATATCAGCAACACTGTCACGGTCACGAACTTCAATTAGACACAAGAACACTCCTAACCGCGACACTGACACGACCATCTCCGGGACACACACATGACAGTCGCACTGACTGCAACGCACCCCTCACTGAAACATCGACATTCTCCTGACCGTATCACTGATAAACTCCTCAGGGCCACACCAAAACACACCTCACACTGACACCGACAAGCTCTTCACCGTAACACTGGGGCACAATACATCGGGACACCTTCACGCTCCTCATCGTGATTCGCTCTGCACCGCACCGTGACAAATACTCACACGTCACTGTAACACCCCTTACCGAGACGGTATCGGTCCTCAACTTAACACCGATGCACCGCTCACTGAGGCAATTACCCACACGTACCCCTGACACAGGGAAACCCCTGAACCTGATACCGACACCTAAATTTACAATGATATCGACATCTTCCTCTCCGTGACACCGTCACAGTTCAGCGTGATACTCTCACACACACCGTGGCAATGACATGTCTATCACCGTGACACAGACACACTTGAGAACAACACACCATGACACAGATACTCCACCCACGGTGAAACGACAAGGCCCTTCACCCTGACATTTTCTTCGCCTTGACATCGAGTTACAATTGATTGTATCCCTGTACACCTCTCTCCGGGGCAGAGAAACTCCTGTCACAGTGACAGCGACACGTCCTTCTCAGCAACTCTGACATGCCCCGCACGATACTGACGCAGACCCCCATGGTAACCACAAAACCATCATCGGGACATTGATACACCCTTCAGCGTGACACCGACACGCCCCTCAAGGTGGCGCCTCCCAATGAGCCACAAACGCATCCTTTAGATTTTTTTGTATTATGAGGACACTCGTTTATTGTCATTGAGAAATGCATGCATTAAGAAATGATACAATGCTCCTCCAGAGTGATATCACAAAATTAAAAAAAAGAGAAACCAGAGACAAACTGACAAAACCAAATAATTGTAGCATATAGTCACAGTAGTGCAAAGTAATACCGTAATTTGATAAAAAAACAGACCATGGGCAAGGTTTAGTAAAAAAGTCTCCAGTCCCGATAGTCCCGATATCAGGCAGCAAAAGGGAGTATCTCTCCCTGCCATAAACTTCCAGGCACTGCCAACTAATGCCTCGAAAGTACCCGACGACAGCCGACACGGAGTCCGTCCGAAAACTTCGAGCCTCCGACCAGTCCCTCTGATATCGCCCCCCGAGCGGAATCCTCTGTGGAGCCCCTTCGACCTCGTCCCGGCCGCCGAAACAAGCAAAACGTAGGTCTCAGCGGCCTTCTTCTCCGGAGATTGAATACCGCACAGTAGCAACGGCAGTGAAGCGGGTATTTCAATAGTTTCTCCAGATGTTCCTCCGCCTCTCACGTCTGTCTCCATCAAATCAGGATTGTGCACGTGTCCCTACTTAACGAGTAACAGATATCCATCTCCAGAGAGGCCGCGCGCGCTGCGTCGCGCCGCCATTTTTTCCTCCTTTACTGGGACACCCTTCACCGTCACATTGACACAACACTCTATGTGACCAGTTCGGTAGCGCGATACTGACTCACGTGTCACTGCAAACGCGAAACATCCTTCAACATCTCTCTCAGTATCGCAGATTCGTCAGTCTAAGGTCACCTCTGATCGAAACTACCATGATTTAAACTCAACCCTCCAATCCAAGCTTTCTGCGCTCAACGCTAATCTGTCCGTTATTGAACGAATGCAGAGCGATCTCCATCACCACTTCACTGAGATGGAAACGAAGTACAGATCTGTCAACGAAACCAAGGCTGAAATCTGTGAATTTTTGACCAGCAGAAGAGGTGAGTCATCATCCCACTCTTTCACCCGCTCCTCATCACAGGGCAGGCATGTAGAGAGGAAGAATCACTCTGTGCTTGACATCGGGAGTGTATGGTTCTGGTATGGAGGGTGATTCACTCTGTTTGACCCGGTGAGTGTATGGTTCTGGTATGGAGGGTGATTCACTCTGTTTGACCCGGTGAGTGTATGGTTCTGGTATGGAGGGTGATTCACTCTGTTTGACCCGGCGAGTGTATGGTTCTGGTATGGAGGGTGATTCACTCTGTTTGACCCGGTGAGTGTATGGTTCTGGTATGGAGGGTGATTCACTCTGTTTGACCCGGTTAGTGTATGGTTCTGGTATGGAGGGTGATTCACTCTGTTTGACCCGGTGAGTGTATGGTTCTGGTATGGAGGGTGATTCACTCTGTGTTTGTCCCGGTGAGTGTGTGATGGTGCAGCTTGCAGGAAGTTTCACTCTGTCACTGAACCCAGGAGAGTGTGACGGGACGTTGTGGATGTGGATTCACTCTGTGTCTGACCACGGGATTGTGAGACGTAACATTACAGCCTTACTCTGTGTCTCCTTCCGGGAATGTCTGATGGGACTGTATGAATCCAGCTTCACTCTGTGTCTGACAGCGGGATTGTGTTATGAGACAGTGCCGAGAGAGATTCACCCCATTTCTGACCCCTGAAGTTATGGCACCGTGGAAAGAGCGTTACACTCTGAATCCGGCAGTGTGTGATGGGATCGTGGAGAGAGAGCTTAAGTATGTTTAGGACTCCGGGAGTGAGTGATGGAAGTCGGTAGAGCGGGATTCACTCTGTGTTTGAATCCGAGAGTGTGTGATGGGATCGTGGAGAGACATCTTCTCCACGAGGAGATTCCAGAAGTGCATTATGATACGTAAGTAGGGAGATTCACACTGTGTTGAACACGGGAATGTGTTATGGGACCATGTGGAGGCAGCTTCCCTCTGCGTCTGACACTTTGCTCTGTCGTGTGTCGAGAAGCTGTTGATGGACAATCACACTCCCCCGGAGACATCGGGAGATTTTAAAAAGCGAGCAGATTAACGGAGCGGGGGACGGAGCAGGGAAGACAGAGTAGAAAGGTTGTGCCTCGAGAGGCTTGGGCGGGCAGAGACTTGCTGCCAGTGAGGTAAGGCCGGTTAAAATCCTTTAATTAATTTAATTAATTTCGGTGTTGGTGATAGAGGCACGGTTAGGGCAGTATGTGAGAATTCAGGAGAGCACAATTGTCCCTGATGACTACACCTATAAAAGGTGCATCCAGCTGCGACTCCTGACAAACTGAGTTAGCGAACTGGAACTGGAGCTGGATTAACTTCGGGTCATTTGTGAGACTGAGGCAGAAATAGACAGGAGATTCAGGGAGATAGTTACCCCTAAGAGTCAGGAGGCTGGTAGATGGGTGACTGTCAGGAGAGGGAAGGGGAATAGACAGAAAGAGCAGAGCACCACTTTGGCCGTTCCCATCAACAATAAGTATACCGTTCGGGATACTGTTGGTGGGGTCAAACTACCAGGGACAAGTTGCAGTGGTCACGTCTCTGGCACCGACTGGACCCTGAACTCAGGAGGGAAAAGCGGAGAAAAGTTGTGTTAGGAGATTCAATAGTTTGAGGGGGTAGATAAGTGGTTCTGCGGGAGAGATCGAGAAACTCGGATGATCTGTTGCCTTCCTGGTGCCAGGGTCCGCGATATCTCGCATCGAGTTCTCAGTATTCTCAAGAGGGAGTGCGAGTAGCCAGATGTCGTGGTCCATGTACGGAACAATGATGTGGATAGGTAGAAGGAGAAGGTCCTGTAAGGAGAGTTTAGGGAGTTAGGTGCAAATTTGAAGGACAGGACAGGCAGAGTTGGAATCGCAGGATTGCTCCCGTGCCACGTGCTAGTGAGGACAGACACAGAAGGATAATGCAGTTAAATACCTGGCTGGTGCCGGTGCAGGATGATGTGCTTCCTGTTTCCGGACAGCTGGCCTTGTTCCAGGGAACTTGGGACCTATTCCGACATGAAGGGTTGCACCTGAACTGGAGGGGGACTAGGATCCTTGCGGGAAGGTTTGCCAGTGCTGCTCCGGGAGATTTAAACTAGATTTGTAGAGGGTGCGGAACAGAGTGTTAGAGCAGATAGTGAGGTGGAGGAGGATAATGGCCATGTGAGAACTGCAAGTATAGAATGGAGTAAAGCCAGAATTTATATATAAAGAGGCTTTAAGGAAAGAGAAGCAGAATAACGGGTGTACAGGTAGTAAGGTAGAAGGGCTAGAGTGCGATACCTGAATGCAAGCAGCATCAGAAGCAAAGGTAATGAACTGAGAGCTTGGATACATACATGTAATTATGACGTACTGGTCATTGCAGAGACTTGGCTGGCACCAGGGCAGGAATGGATTCTAAACATTCCTGGATTTCAGTGCTTTAAATGGGATAGAGAGTGGGGGAAAGGTGAGGAGGTGTCGCATTACTGATCAAGGATACTGTTAGAGCTCTTTGAGGAGGTGACAGGCATATAGATGATGGTAGTGCAGTGGATGAGATCTGCATGGATTTTAATAAGGCACTTGACAAGGATCCTCACGGCAGGCTTATTCAGAAAGTCAGAAATCATGGGATCCCAGGATGTTTATCCAGGGGGATTCAGAATTGGCTTGTCTGCTGAAAGCAGACGGTCGTGGTGGAGGGGATACATTGGGATTGGCTGAATGTGACTGGTGGTGTCCAACAAGGATCCCTACTTACCGTGATTTTTATTAATGATCTGGATGTGTGCGTAGAATTGTGGGTTAGGCAGTTTTCAGACGACACAAAGATTGGTGGTGTTGTGGATAATGTAGAGGATTGTCGAAGGTTGCAGAGAGACATTGATAGGATGCAGGAATGGGCTGAGAAGTGGCAGATGGAATTCAACCCGGAGAAGTGTGAGGTGGTAAACTTTGGAAGGACAAACTCCAAGGCAGAGTACAAAGTAAAAGGCAGGATACTTGGTAGTGTGGAGGAGCAGAGGGCTCAGGGGGTACATGTCCACATAATCCTGAAAGTTGCCTCCCAGGTAGTTAGGGTAGGTAAGAATGCTTATGGAGTGTTAGCTTTCAGTCGAGGGATGGAGTTTAAGAGTCGCGAGGTAATGATGAAGCTCTATAAAACTCTGGTTAGGCCACACTTGGAGTACTGTGTCCAGTTCTGGTCGCTTAACTATAGGAAGGATGTGGAGCATTGGAAAGGGTACAGAGGAGATTTACCAGTATGCTGCCTCGTTTAGAGAGTATGGATTAGGATCAGAGATTAAGGGAGCTAGGGCTTTACTCTTTGGAGAGAAGGAGGATGAGAGGATACATGATAGAGTTGTGCAAAATATTAAGAGGAATAGACAGAGTGGACAGCCAGCTCCTCTTCCCCAGGGCTTTACTGCTCAGTACAAGAGGACATGGCTTTCAGGTAAGTGGAGGGAAGTTCAAGGGGGATATTATATGGCGGCCTTTCACTCAGAGAGTGGTTGGTGCATGGAATGGACTGCCTGAGTCTGTGGTGGAGGCAAATACACTAAATGACTTTTTTAATTGATTTTTTTTACCTTCCTACTATTACTACAACAAAATGAATATTAATACAGTGCAAGATAAACATAAAATAATATATTCAAATCAATGATTCAAAAACAAAATAAAATCAAGCAACGTTTGTATTCACACCCCCTGCACAAGAAAAAAATCTCCAGACCAACCACTGCAAGATGTAAAAAAAATATTAATTGGAGCATTCAAAACCCCAAAACTGTAAATGATAATATGAACAATAAATTATAATGCCTACTGCCAAAGAGAGAGAAACAAACTAAAAATAAGGGACTGAAAAGAAGACTTAATTGAAAGAGGAGTTATGAAAATATTCAAAATGTACCCTCACCTTCTGAAACTTTATATCCGAATTCAGATGTGAGTAGTGAACTTTATTAAAGTCTAAACAGGATATAATATCAGTAAGCCATTTAGCATGTGTGGGTGGTGCAACATCTCTCCACCTAAGAAGAATTACACGTCCAGCCAAAACCGAAGCAAAATATTCTGTTCGACGGTTAGCCGGAATCAAATGTATATTTGCCTCACCCAAGGTACCAAAAAGAGCAATGGAGAGTAAGATTCTAAGTGTCAATTAAGAATATGGGATAAGGTTAAGAAAAAGTCTCTCCAAAATTCCTCTAGACCAGGTCGGGCTCAATACATATCGATAAGAGAAGCCTAGCCCCCTTTACACTTGTCACAAGAAGGACTAATGTTATGGTAAAATCGGGACAATTTAGATTTAGACATGTGAGCCTATGTACAATCTTAAACTGTAAAACAGCAGTGACGAGCACAAAAAGAAGTTGAATTAACTGACTTACGAAATGAGTCCAGAACCGCAACAGATAAAATATAAACATTTCAGTCATGCTCCCAAGCCGTTCTAATTTTATCAAAGGGGGCACAACTTTTTTCTCAAGCACCGCAGGAAAATTGGACAATAAAGGATCAATGGAATGTCTAATGAAAAGATATCTAAAGAACTGGGCATTAGGTAGATTGAACTTTGCAGAAAGTTGTTGGAAAGTTTCGAAACGATTATCAATTAAAAGTTCTTAAAATGCCTAATGCCCTTTCTGTACCAATCATGAAATGTTGAATCTTGCATGGAAGGATAGAAAAGATGATTATGCAAGATAAGACTAGAAAGAGAGACAGCATGAAGGCCATTACAATTTCTAAACTAGGCCCACATTCTCAGAGTATGTCTAATAAGAGGATTAACAATTAGTGTAGGCAAACAGCTAGGGAGTGCAGATCCAAGAAGTTCAGAAATAGAGTAAACCTCAGGGGAGGCTAACTCCATTGTCACCCATTTAGGACAATCAGATTGGTTACGAAAAAAGGACCAGAAAGCAAGATAGCGAATATTAGCCGCCCAGAGGTATAAACGGAAATTAGGTAAAACCATAAAATTTTTTCTTCAGATTTTTTGAGGTAAGCTTTATTAAGTATAGAACGTTTGCCCTTCCATAAATAGGACAAGATAATGGAGTTTAAGGAGTCAAAAAAATCTTTAGGAAAAAATGGAATAGATTGAAATAAGCATAAAATTTATGAGGGATATACATTTAAATAACATTAACGCTACCTACCAGAGACATAGATAAGGGTGACCACTGTGACAAACTCTGTTGTGTAGCGTTCAGAAGATAAGCACAATATTCACGAAAAAGATCCGTGAAATTCCTTGTAAGTGTAATACCAAGGAAAGTAAATTGATTATTAACTGCTTTAAAGGGAGGTCACGAAATACTAATGTTTGAGATTCTTTATTAATTTGAAAGTGTTCACACTTGTGTAGATTGAGTTTATAGCCAAAAAGCTGGCGAAATTGATCTAGAAGTAAGAACATTGGGTAAGGAAATGCACGGATTTCACACGTGAAATTCAGGCGACTACGATATAGGTATATGGAGGAATTTAAGGTGGGGGGTATATATGGGAGGCAAGTTTTAAGGGTCAGGATAACATTATGGGCCGAAGGGCCTGCACTGTGCTGTACTATGCTATGTTCCATGCCTAAGTTCATTTGTCACGTGTGCTGAGGACGTTTTTTTCCGTGTCTCAAAGCTGGAGTGTGTGATGGGGCCGTGGAGTGTGGTATTCACTTTGTGTCTGACCAAGGCCGTGTGTGATGAGACGGTGTGGATGGAGCTTCACTCTGTGTCTAACCCCAGGAGTGTGTCATGGGGTCGTGGAGAGACGGATTCACAATGTGTCTGACCAAGGCAGTGCGTGATTGAACAGTGTGGATGGAGCATCACTCTGTTGCTCTCCACAAGACCATGTGATGTGACAGTGAGCAGCCTGAGCTCATGATGGACTTTAGGGAGAAAGAGCTTCACTCTCTGTCTGACCTCTGTAGGGAATGATGCAAAAGCGTAATGTGTTTGTCCATTGGATTCTGTGAGTGGACACTCATATTGAGTTTCACTGCCGGAATTCGTGATAGGAGGGTCTGGAGTGTGTTTGTATCTGGTACCGGAAATGTGTTATGGGGAAGTTTGGAGGGCGCCTCAGTTTGTGCCATACGACGGGAGTTTATGATGGAACGCTGTAGAGGGAGCTTCACCCCGGGTCTGACCGCAGGACTGTGTGATGGGACGGTGTGGAGGTAGATTCACTCTGTGTCTGACTCCGAGAATGTGTGATGGGACGGTGTGGAGGGAGATTCACTCTGTGTCTGACTCCGGGAGTGTGAGATGGGACGGTTTGGAGGGAGATTCACTCTCTGTCTGACTCCGAGAATGTGTGATGGGACGGTGTGGAGGGAGATTCACTCTGTGTCTGACTCCGGGAGTGTGAGATGGGACTTTGTGGAGGGAGATTCACTCTGCGTCTGACCCCGGGAGTGTGTGATGGGACGGTGTCGAGGGAGATTCACTCTGAGTCTGACCCCGGGAATGTGTTTTGGGAACTTCTGTGCATGTCTGACATCGGGAATATGTGATGGGACAGGGCAGATCAGATTCACTCTTTCTCTGCCCCTTCGAGTCTGAGAGATCGGACGGTTCGCAGCGAAATCCGGTAGTGTGTGTTGGGACGCTGAGGAGGTGACCGTATTCTATACCAACTGCCGGACGGACGGAGGGAGATTTTCTGCTTTTTTTTGTAATTTCCAAAGCAATCTTGTTCCCAGGACTGAATCAGAAATAAAGAGAGGTGTTATTTCATAAAAAAACGTTTGAAACATCCCACGATGAAGCGAAGCAGATTTATTCAAACTCTGATTCAAATTTTCTTGTAATAAATGCTCGGACGTAAGATGTATGTGTCAGATCGACTGAAGATATATCCACACCTGAGTGAAGCTCTCTCCACACCATCCCATCACACACTCCCGGGGTCAGACACAGAGTGAATCTCTCTCCACACCGTCCCATCACACACTCCCGGGGTCAGACACAAAGTGAATCTCCCTCCACACCGTCCCATCACACATTCCCGGGGTCAGACACTGAGTGAATCACCCTCCACACCGTCCCATCACACATTCCCGGGGTCAGACAGTGAGTGAATCACCCTCCACACCGCCCCATCACACATTCCCAGGGTCAGACACAAAGTGAATCTCCCTCCACACCGTCCCATCACACATTCCCGGGGTCAGACACAGAGTGAATCTCCCTCCACACCGTCCCGTCACACACTCCCGGGGTCAGACACAGAGTGAATCTCCCTCCACACCGTCCCATCACACAATCCCGGGGTCAGACACAGAGTGAATCTCCCTCCACACCGTCCCATCACACACTCCCGGGGTCAGACACAAAGTGAATCTCCCTCCACACCGTCCCATCACACACTCCCGGGGTCAGACACAAAGTGAATCTCCCTCCACACCGTCCCATCACACACTCCCGGGGTCAGACACAAAGTGAATCTCCCTCCACACCGTCCCATCACACACTGCCGGGAAGAAAAAGAAAGTGTTGTTCCGTACACCTTGATCGACCTCAATCATTAATGATAGCAATTTAATTTCACTGAATTTTGTTAACAAATCTGTCCGCGAGCATGACGGTTCATACTGGTTTGCAAAATGCCAATCCAAGGGAAACTTGGAGTCTTGCTAGTTTTTGAGGTGAGGGTTTGTCATGGGATTGTTACAGGCTCCGAGAAGGGCGTGTGCAGTGGCTTTTGTTTGGGGCTGAACAGGCTGTGGGAACATTGTGTGCAGTGGGATTAGTTTGCGGACTGCCGAGGACTGTGAGGAGAGGTTAGGCATTCGGAGCATTTTTGGGACAGAAAAAGGTGTGCGGAGGGTTCGTGGGGCAGTTCGATTTGCTTGGGGACTGACGCAGTTCTGTGGGGAGAAAATGCGTCAGTCGGAGGCCTTTGGGAACGGACACAGTGGGGAGGGAGTGCGGCACTGGGAATAATTTGGGACACATCGATCAATTGGGGGGGGGAGTGTGAGCAATTGGATTAGTTTGCGAACCGAGACGGGCTGTTGCGAGAGAGTGTTGTTGAATTAACTCAGGTTTTTAGGGAGGAGGTTGGGCAGTGTAAATACTTTGGAGACGGGCACGGGGCTCTGGTGTGAGAGTGGGAAGTGCGAGGGTTTTGGCGACCGACACGGGCCTGTGTGAAGATAGTCAGGCAGTGGGTTTACCTTGGGGACCTAAAGAGATCTGTCGGGTGAGAGTGGGAAGTGCGAGTATTTTGGAGTAGAGAAGGGAGGGTGGAAGAAAAGGAGAGCTGTAGTTATAGGAGACTCGATAGTTAGAGGTACAGACAGAAGGTTCTGTGGTCGTGACAGAGAATCCTGGATAGCTTGTTGCCTCCCGGGTACCAGTATCAGGGATGTCTCTGATCTCGTGCCCAGCATTGTGATGTGGGAGGGTGAGCAGCTATATATCATGTTTCTCATCGGTACCAATGACGTAGGAAGAAAGATTGAGGTGGTCCTGAAGAATGAGTATAGAGAGCTTGGTAGCAAGTTAAAATCAGGACAATGAGTACAGTCATTTCAGGATTGCTACCTGCGTCACGTGCCCGTGATGCTCTGGAGGATGCACACATGGCTGAAGATCTGGAGTAGGGAGCATAATTTCAGATTTTTGGATAATTGGGACCTCTTCTGTTGCAGGTGGCACGCACAAGAGAGAGGTGTTAAATCTAAACTACAGGGGTATCCAATATAATTGCAGGGGGCTTTGCCAGGTATTGGAGCGGGGGGGGGGCAGTTAAACGAGATTTGCAGGGGGATGTGAACCAGAATGGCAGAGCAGATAGTGGAGGGGTGGTGAAAATAAATGATGTTAAAAGTTCATGGTAGGTAAGAAATAGAAGGGTTGTGTGTGTTGGTAATAAGCTTCTGATGTGTGTCTATTGCAATTCAAGGAGGATTGTGGGGAAGGCTGCCAAGCCGAGGGCGTGGATTGACACATGCAATTATGACATTGTAGACATTAGTGAAACTTGGCCGCAGAAGTGGCAGGACAGGCAGCTTAGTATTCCAGAGTTCCGATGGTTCAGACTTGATAAACGCAGAAGGATGAAGGGTGGGGTGATGGCATTGCTGGAGAGGGAAAATGTTACAGCAGTGCTCAGGCAGGGCATTAGAGGGCTAGTCTACCGAGGTCATATGGGTGGAGCACAGCTGAGAAACAGGAAAGTTATGACCACATTAACATGTTTGTATTATAGACCACCCAATAGTCAGCGAGAACTGGTGGAGCAAATCTGCAGAGAGATAGCAGACAACTGCAGGAAATATAAAGCTGTGATAGTAGGGGATTTTAATTTCCCACATATTGATTGGCACTCCCATTCTGTTAAAGGTTTAGAGGTGTTAGAGTTTGTAAAATGTGTTCAGGAAAGTTTTCTAAATCCATATGTACAGGTAATGACGAGAGAGGAAGCAACATTAGTTCTCCCATTTGGAAACAAGTTAAGACAAGTGACGGAAGTGTGTGCAGGGAAGCACTTTGTGTATAGTGATGATAACGCCATTAGCTTCAACTTGACCATGGAAAAAATATAGATCTCGTACTCGGATTGAGGTACTAAACTGGGGAAAGGCCAAATTTGAAGAAATGCGAAAGGATCTAAAAAGCGTAGATTGGGACAGGTTGCTCTCTGGCAGGGATGTGATTAGCAAGTGGGAGTCCATCAGAGCAGAAATTTTGAGAGAGCAGTGTCTGTATGCTCCTGTCAGGGTTAAAGGAAAAATGAATAAGAATACGAAAACTTGGTTTTCAAGGGATATTAGAAATCTGATAAAGAAGAAGAGAGCCATATATGACAAGTCTAGACAAACGGAGCAAATAAGGCGCTTGAGGAGTATAAATGTGCAAGAACATACTTAAGAAATGAATCAGGCGTGCTACAGGAAGCCATGAGGTTGCTTTGGCAGTCAAGTTGAACGATATTACTTTTAACTACTTGGGTTAAAAGAGGCACGACTGCGCAGGCGCGTGAACTCGGCGCGGATTAGATGAAATATCTACAAGAAAAAATGAATGTTGAAAGGGTTGGACAGAGTAGATGCGGAAAGGCTGCTTCCCTTGGTGGTTGAGGCCAAGACAAGAGGCCACCGTCTTAGAAATAGAGTGCACCCATTTAAAACAGAGTTGAGGAGAATTTCTTTTAGCCAGAGCGTGGTGGGTTTGTGGAATTCGTTGCCACATACAGCTGTGGATGCCCGATCATTTAAGGTGTTTGACGATGAGATTGATAGGTATCTAATTAGTCCGTTTATCAAGGGATATAGGGAAGAAGCCCGAAAATTTAACTAGACGAGAGAATGGTTCAGTTCATGGTGGCGTGACAGAGCAGACTCAATGGGCCGAACGGCCTACTTCTGCTCCTTTGTACTGGGATATTGTGATTCCATCATGTAAATCATTGCTATACAACATAAACATAAGCGGTGACAACACCGACTCCTGCGGAACACAACCAGTCACTGGCAGCCGACCAGAAAAGGATCCTGTTATTCCCACTCACACCCCTCAACGTGACACCGTCACACCGCTCACTGTGGCACCAACACACGATTCACCGTGACGCCAACACCCCGCTCACCATCTCTCTCAGCGTTACAGATCCGTCAGTGTCAGATTGCATCCAATACCGGAGCCTTTTGAAAAAATATCAGGACATGAACAGGACCCAGCATCAACTGCAACTCCACGAGCTGAACTCAACCCTTAAAACCAGGAAATCCCAGATTCCCGACTGGATCCAAGGACCTGTCTCAAGAATGTTTCGGCCCTCAACAACAAGGTTTCCATCTTCAGAAGCAAATTGTTTGTCCTCGAAAGCAAGCGCTCCATCCTTGAAAACAAATTGCTGGTCCTGGAAAACATCCTCTCCGTCCTGAACTCTGATCTGTCTGATCAGCATCAAACGCAAACTGATCTCCGAGGCAAATTCAATGACCGCGAAATGAAGTGCGAAAATCTCAGCCAAACCAAGACTGAAATCTGTAAACTGCTGAGCAGCAGAAATGCTGAGGTAATATCAGAAATTTTCCCGCACCTAATCAGAAGGCAGAGAGGGAGGGGAGGGTGTCGTCTCTGGCTGTTCTCGGGAAAGTGCGCTGAGACGTGCGGCGAGACCGCCACCTGGTGTCTGAACGCTGGCAGTGCGTCAGGGAACCTGCTGTCTCAACCCGGGAGTGCGTGATTGCGGCGCCACAGGGAAGCTTCACTCTGCGTTCACAGGACGAGCAAAGAAGCTCTAATCCCCAAAATGAGTGATGTAACAGTGTTGTGGGAGCTTCGCGCTGTGTCTGACCCCTAGACTGTGTGATGGGACTATGTGGAGCTAGTTACACTCTGTGTCTGACCCCGGCATTTCGTGATGGGACACTGTGGAGGAAGTTTCACTCTGTGTGTCTGACCCCGGGAGTGTGTGATGGGACTGTGTGGCGTGTTCCTCATTCTGCATCTGACACTCAGCGGATGTAATGAGTAATTCACTGTTCTTGTTTCTGATTTCCAGAGCAAACATGTTCCAAGGATTGGATCAGAAATGAAGACCTGTGTTATTTCATTTCCTCGTTTGAAAGTTCTTACCAGGGGGCGAAGCAACTCTGTTCTATCGCTGATTCAAAACTTCTTCAAATAAATTCAGAGGAGAAAGAGGTATGTGTCTGATTGTCAGATAATATATCCAGATCAGATTGAATCTTCCTCCACACCGCCCCAACACACACTCCCGGGGTCAGACACAGAGTGACGCAACTTACATTGTGATCGAATTCAATCATTAATGATTGCAAATTAATTTCACAGAATTTTGTTAACAACAGTGTCCGCGGCCAAGACGGTTCATACTGGATTGGAACATGCAAAACCTTTTGAGATTTGGGGTCAGGCCTGATTTTCGAAAGGGATTGGGCAGTGGGATTAATTCTGGGGAGAGACACATGTCTGTGGGGGGAGTCGCGGTACGGGGAGCTTTTGGGTGCTGCCTCAATTCAGTGGTGAGAGGTGGGTCACTGCGCATATTTTGGGGACAGAAACGGGTCTATGGGGAGAGAGTACGGCAGTAGGAGTATTTTGTGGCCTGGTATCCCCGTAGGAAGGGACTGGGCAGTGCGATTAATTTGTTGGCCGGCGCAGTCTATGTGAAGAATATGGAATGGGGAGTGTTTCGGGACTGTGGATTGTAGGTCAGTTGGGAGAAAATGCGTCAGTGGGAGTATTTGGGGAGGGACACTGTGGACAGGGAGTGGGGTACTCCGATTAAGTTGAGCCTGACACAGGTCTGTGTGGTGAGATTAGGCAATTCGATTAGTTTGTGGCCGACACGGGCCCTTGGTAGAGAGCGGACAGTTGGTTTAATCTGTGGGCTGACATGGACTGTGGGAAGAGAGTGCTTTGGTGATTGACACAGGACTGGAGAGAGAAGGTTGGACAGTGGGATCATATTGGGGACAGACTGAGGGCTGATGGGTGAGAGTGGGAAGTGCAAGTATTTTCGGGACAGACACGCGGCTTTGGGAGAGAGAGAGTCAGTGGGAGTATTTTGGGGAAAGAGACAGGGCTGTGAAGAGATTGGAACAACAGGATGACTTTGGGGACTGACAAGGTTCCATGGGGAGTGAGGAGGGCTTTGGGGGTATTTTGGGGTCTGCCATTGGGCCGTGGGGAGATGCTGTGGCTCTGGGAGTAAGTTGGGGTGTGACAGGGTACTGTGGGGAGAAAGTGTGATCGTGAGGTTATTTTGGGGACTGAAAATGCTCTGAGGGTCGAGCGTTGGGCAAAGGATTATTCGGGGACTGATACAGGGTCACGGAGAATGGGTCAGTGAGACTATTTTAGAAACTGGAACAGGTATGTTGGGAGAGAGAAGGTCAGTTGGAGTATTCTGGAAACTGAAATCGGTCGGTGAGGAGAGGTCGAGTCAGTGGGAGTATTTTCGGACTGACACAGGAGTTGTGTTGTCCCTTTTGAAAATGTTCATCCCTCCTTGACAGGGAAGTGTCTTCTAACGTCGTGTACAAGGTGAACTCTGGAAAGTTCGAATGCAGTGAATGTAAATCCGGTTGGCTTGGCAGTTGCAAAAATGATCAGCACCGTTTCATTTGTGAGAAGCCCGCAGCTTTGTGCCCGGATATTCCTGAAAAGATCCGGGATCTTTGTCAAATGCCCGTGGAGCCGACGTAAATGAAGTGACATTATTCTCTAACCACAATTCCTGCTCTCTCACGACTCTGACAACCGAATCCGTTCTGCCCCTTGCCCCCACCCTATACCCCTTTCTCTACCTTCGACATTCTTTTTCAGCATCTCGCTCTCTTTTTACACTCCTACCTCTAATCTCTCTCTCTCATAACTTATCCCCTTCCATCTCCCCATATTTCATCGCCATTTTCCTTCCCGTCACTTTCTTGCCTCCATCTCCCAGCATCAAAAGACTGTATCGCATGTTTACCATTATCCGTAAATTATCTGCCCTGAGCTTTGTATCTTTGTATGATCAGTACGTGACAAGTATGTAAAATTAATGTAAGGAGCAAAAAGATAAAACAAAAATCCCGCAAGAATGTCGAGGCGGTGCTCCTACATTCAGAAGTGTGATGCGTAGGTGAAGAAGGTGTTCCAGGATCGTATTCTGTGTCTCTGTCCCGATGGTAGTAATGAGCAGGGAGCTTGTCCCCGGGGTGAGGGGCCTCACTGATGGATGCCGCCGTGTCGAGGGATCGCATCTTGACGATATCCTCGATGCTGGGGAGGGTTATGCCCGTGATGGAGCTCTTTGATTTTACATCACTCGCACGCCTCTTGTGACCTTGTGCATTGCAGCCTCCACACCAGGCGGAGATCAAATCCTCTCCAACTTCAAACACTGTAATTCCTTCTGTAACGGGAGACCTATGGTGGTGATGGGAAGTGTAGACTATGGTCTGGAATCCACTGAAACGCAGACTCGAAAAGTTTATATCGCAAAGAATAGTTTTCGAAATGGATTTCCTACGGTTGAGCACTGAGTGCTCAGCTCGCTGACGTCAATGACAGACTTTCCATGAATCAATGTTGACTGGTAATATTGAGTCTTAAAGGGAAAGTGTCAGCACTCCGCACTCCGAGGAATGGGTGTGCCGACATTTGGAAGTCTGGCGCTGTTCAGTCGGGAACATGACACTTCTGCGTGTTTGAATGAATGTGTTGGCCCCGCCAGGACAGATTCACTGAGATGCTGACACCCGGCAACACAGGAACCTAAAATCCGACCATGAGATATCGGAGCAGAATTAGGCCATCGAGTCTGCTGCGCCATTTCATCATGTCTGATCCAGGTCCCCCTCCGTCCTAATCTCCTGTCTTTTCACTGTATTCCTTTAGGCCCTGAGTAATCAACAATCTGTTCACCTATGACTTCAGTACACCTAATACAGCCGCCTGTGTAACCCATTCCACAGATTTCCCATACTCTGGCTAAATACGTTCCCCCTAATCTCCTTTCTGAAAGGACGGGTCTCCATTGCGATGTGGGTCCACTGGTCTTCGACTGTCCCACCACGGGGAAACTTCTTGCCACATCGACTTTATCGAGGCCTTTAAACATTCGATCGTTTTCAAAAACAGCAACCCTACCCCCGCCCCCGCATTCATCTGAGTTCCAGCCATCAAACGAATCAATCAAACGATATGATCAACGAATCAATCCTGGAATCATTCACGTGAACTTCCTTTCAACCCTTCCCAATGCAAGCACATCCGGCCGGATTAGATAAGGAACCCGGAACCGCTCACATTACTCCGTATGGTCTCACCAGTGTTTTATAAAGCCTCAACTATACATCCTTCTTTTTGTATTCTAATCCTCTTGACGTGAATGCTAAAATTGCATTTGGCTTCCTCGCCAGCGACTTCACCTGTAAGGTAACTTTTTGGGAATCCTGCACGACATCCCTAACGTCCCTACGCGCCTCAATTTTTGAATTTTCTCTTCATTTAAAAAGATAGACGAATCCTCTATTTGTTGGACCAAAGTGCATGGTCATACATCTCCCAACACAGCAATCCACCCACCCATTCGCCCAATCTTTCCGAACCCTTCTGTAGTCTCTCTGCTTCCTGAACACCACCTGTAGATCGGTGACGTCACTGCCGATCAGCACTGACTGAGAATTCCCTATGAAGATCTCAATCATCCAGTTGCAGAGGGAGGTTCACTGACCCATAAATTGGGGCTTGTGGATTAGAACTGTGTGTATGATGATCCTGAAAGGCGAGCTGCTGTCAGCAAACAGCAGCCTGACGTTGGTGATGTAATGTCCAGCTGGAGTTCGCCGAATTACAGCGGTCACATCTTTGCTGAAGAGGGTGTCGACTCTGGATTGGACGAGGCAGGACCAGCCTCTCACAGCACATAACCACAAAGAACATAATCACAGTATCTGTGAGTGTCACTGGACGAGTGCAGCTGAGGCTGCTCTCTACTCTTCTCAGGCACTGGTGTGATTGTCGCCTGTTTGAAGCAGGTGGGGAATTCCGACTGCAGCAGAGAGAGTTTACAGATGTCCTCTGACATTCCATCCTCCCCTACAGTCCCTCTTATCTCCGTCATCTTAACGCTTATCCACACCCCTCTCTCTCCTAGTCTCCGTCAACCCTTTCATCACATACTTCCCTCCGCTTTTCCGTCCTTCCCTCCCTCTCCGATGCCCATTCTCCGTTCTCTGCCCCATCTGCTACAGAACCCGTGCTCTGTCACCCATTCCCCCCCCCACAACCTCAAAAACATTCCTGCCTGTGTTCGAACGGAATTGTGGTGTTAACGTCTAGTGCTTCAACGGTCCCCTTCAACCGGATATCGAGCTCACGTTTCTGAGCCTCTCTACCACTCTGTGTGGGCAGGCCCGTCGTCTGGTTCCTCCTAATACTGCAATCTCAACGCCCCTTCTCTGCCCTCCCTCCCCTCCTCGTCGTTCCTCATACGTCTGCTCTAAACCTGGTCGCACACAGATGGATCTCTGAGACAGACACTGGCGTTCCGTGACGACTGGAACGCCAGAATGCTGGACGTGTCGAAACTTGAAACTTTGCCTCTGTTTTTCGTGTTTAAATGAACGCGTTGGGCCACTAAAGACCCTCTGAGTTGTTGATACACAGGAACCCAGGAACTTCCATTAAAACCATCGAGTCTGCTCGCCATTTCATCATGGCTGATCCATTTCCCTCTCCGCCTTCTCCCTGTCTCTCTTCAAAACCTGACTAATCAGAGATCTATTAGCATCTGTCTCCCTTCATGCGTTGAACAACGAAACAATTTTCAATTCCTGCCTTAAATATTTCGAATGGCTGGGCCACCACCGTTGCTTGCAGCATTGAATTCCACAGATTCAACACGCTCTGGCGAAGGAAAATCTACTCATATCCATCTATTATCAAGCTGTGTCTTCTGGTCCTAGACTCCCCTAAAATAGGGTACATATTCTCCACGTCCGCTCTGGCATGACCTTTCTCCATCCGAGAATTTTCAATAAGGTCATCCCTCATTCTTCTGAATTCTGGCGAGCGCAGGTCCTAGACCGGGGGTCGGCAACCCGCGGCTCCGGAGCCACATGCGGTTCTTTCATCTCTCTGCTGCGGCTCGGTGTGGCTTTGGAAAATAAATGGTGAGTATTTAATTAAAATGTATTTTATGTTAGTTTGTTAGTTTTTGAAATGTAATTCTAAATTTGAAGATTATGGTGATCTTGTACAATCTAAATAAAACGTTGTGGCGACCCATTTCCTGACACATCCGAACCGGCTCACAATTAGCCAGCGTTCAGACTAAGGGAGATAGCCTATGGGGGTTTGTGAGTACGTGTCTTTTGGAGCATCCGCGCCCATGGGGGGCGGGTTGACGGAGGCTTAAAAGCAAGGCTGCTTAGTTCGAATAAAGTTATCTTTGACTGCAGTTTACTGACTGCGTGTAGCACACAGCTACAATGTGTTTTTATCGCTATTAATATACGTCACCACTGCCAATGCCTGACACCCGCCAGTGCGCGATTTCTTTAATTTTTCGATCCAAGGTTGGCTAACTATGGAGAATTCTAAAAAAAGGAAAAGTGACTGAAGAAAACAGAACATTTAATGATACGTGGACAGATTCATTTGCTTTCACTGTTGACGAGACTGGTTTACCGGTATGCTTAGTATGCAATGAGAAACTAGCAAACAACAAAAGGTCAAATGTCTCAAGACATTTCCAGAATAAACACGCAGCCTTTGCTCAAAAATATCCGGATGGAGATGAGAGAATAAAAGCCGTTTTGGAACTGATGCGGAAGGTTGATCTGAGCAAGAATCATTTCAAGAAGTGGAGGATGTCTGGAAAATCAACTACATATGCTAGTTATGTTGCCGCTCAGGAAATAGTCAGGCACGGGAAGCAGTTTACAGATGGTGAATATATAAAAGAATCTTTCATTAAGATTTCTGAACATCTATTCACGGACTTTAAAAACAATAGTGAAATTGTGCAGAAAATCAGGGATATGCCCCTCTCCTCAAAGACTGTCAAAGACAGAACCATAAAAATGGCAGAAGACATCACAAGACAGCAAATTAAAGACATCAATTCAGCTGTGGCCTACTCGATTGCCTGTGACGAGTCTAAAGACAAAGGTGATATTGAACAAATAGCGCTGTTCTGCCGGTATGTAAACTCTGCCGGGCCACAGGAAGAACTCTATTGAGTTTTTACCTCTAAAAGACAAAACATGGGGGGCGGACATCTGTGAGGCTGTCTTGAATTGTTTAAGAGCCAAAGGAATAAAGACCACCTACCTGGTGTCAGTAGCTTCTGATGGGTATGACAGGAGCGCACAAGGGATTTGTGGCTTTTCTGCAGATGTTGTTGGACAGAAAGCTGCTGACTTTTCACTGCATCTTGCACCAAGAGGCACTGTGCGCTCAAACATTTCCTCCGGAATGCACAGAAGTAATGGATGTTGTCATTCAGATTGTCAGTAAAATAATGGCAAAAAGTTTAAATCACCGTCAATTCCGTTTGTTATTGGACGAGCTGGAAAGCGCATATTCTGATCTCCTGCTGCACAACAAAGTCCGGTGGCTGTCCAGAGGGGAGGTGCTCAAGCGCTTTGTCGAGTGTCTGGAAGAAGTGAAAACTTTCCTGGGCAGCAAATGGCTCACCTTTCCTGAGCTGGAACAGCCAGAGTGGCTGGAAAAGCTACACTTCATGGTGGACTTGACAGCGCACCTGAACAAGCTGAACACAGCTCTTCAGGGGAAAGGACGTACAGCCCTACACATGTTGGAGGACGTTTTGGCATTCGAGCGCAAGTTGACAGTGCTTGCCAAAGATTTACAGAAAGGCACATTGTCTCATTTCCCCAATTTGAGACAGTTCAAACAAGGTCACGACATGATAAATTCGGAGTATTTACATTCTGCAATCATCGCAATGCAAACATCGTTTGGGAAACGCTTCTGAGAGTTCAGAGAGGAAAAAAAAAACACATTATCCTTCCCGGTCACTCCCCTAAGCATCGATCCATCCCTACTGAATACGACTGCATTGGCAGGTGTGAGTCAACCTGATCTTGAGATGGAACTGGCCGACATAGCCGACAAAGACATATGGGTGTCCAAGTTTAGACGCTTGACAGCAGACCTTGAAGATGTTGCCCGTCAGAAGGCCGTTGTTGCTCAGAATCACAAATGGAGTGATATTGAAAACCTCTCCAAACCTGACAAACTTGTGTTCAAAACATGGAATGCTATCCCCGACATTTATGTAAACATTAAAAAGTATGCGCTTGGAGTCCTGTCGATCTTTGGATCCACATATGTATGTGAGCAGGTGTTCTCCAACATGAAATTTATTAAAAACAAACATCACGCACGCCTCACAGATGACAGCTTGCGATCCTGTGTAAAGATGAAGGTGATGTCATACAGCCCTGATGTGCAGACGCTGTGCGCTGAGGTCCAGGAGCAGAAATCCCATTAACCAAGTATGATAAATATTTTAATTGCCTATTATTTTACTTATATTCATATTTTTTCATTTTTCAGTGAAATAGTCGTTTTATTTTTCAGGTTGACAACTGGCTGACGTTATTTTTGGTTTGCTGCTGGCGGAAAATTTAAGTTCGGCGTTTTTCATAGATACAAGAAGGACTCAAATAGACATTGAGTATTTTACTTAAAAGTAACCTTCAACCCAACGTCTTTTTTTCGGAGTTCAAAATGTTTTTGTTGCATGCAGAATGTAATTTCGTTTTCTTTGCAGGAGTTCATCGATTTCATAAATGCAACACATTATAGTTTGTTTATACATAGCATAAAGGCAAAAAAAGTTCGTACGCAGTGTTATTTCATTTTAAATGTCAAGCGGGTTTTGTGGCTCCCAGTGATTTCTTTTCTGTGGGAGACGGGTCCAAATGGCTCTTTCAGTGGTAAAGGTTGCTGACCCCGCATCAAATCCCCTTCGTATGACAATCTATTCAATCCTGGAATCATTTTATTGAACCGCTTTGAACCCTCTGCAATATGAGCACATACTCTGTTCGATAAGGGATCGCAACCTGCTCACAATACTGGAACGATGGCCTCACAGTTTTTATCTGGCGATAAAATTCCATCCTTGCTTTTGCATTCTCGTTCTCTCGAAATGAATGGGTGAAGAGGAACGACACTTGATGTCTGACCGCGAGTGCGTGACGCGACGGGGAAGAATAAGTCTCACTCTGTGTCTGTTCCAGACACAGTGTGGAAGGGGCTTCACCCTGTGTCTGACCACGTGTGTGTTTGATGTCTCATTGCCTAGGAGTATCACTCAGTGTATAATTCCAGGAGTGTGTGATGGAATGGTATGGAGGGACCCTCGCTCTGTGTCTGACTGACGGAGTCAAACACTCATATAATTTTCGCGTCGGGACAGTCTGCAAACAGAGATCAGGAGCGGGAAAAATGTGCGCATTAAGAAACAGCGCCTCGCGTCTGTTGAAAAACAACAACCAATCAGGGAAGCGGTTTCATTACCAGGGGAAAACGAAGGGAAAAGCGGCCTTCAACAATCGTGGAGGCAAGACGCAATGCTGCAGCTATATAGGACGATGTTCAGACCCCACTTAGAGAACTGTTCTCAGTTCTGGACGCCTCAGTACAGGAAGGGCGTGCAAACATAGAAAGGGTGCAGAGGAGATTTACAAAGATGTTGCCTGGAATGGGACGCATGGCTTATGAGAATAGACTGAGTAATCACCACCTTTTTTTCCTTGTAGTGACGGAGGATGAGAGGTGATATGATAGATGGGTATGAGATGACGGGAGTTATTGATCGTGTGGATAATGAGAGCATTTTTTTCCCCCAGGGCCGAAATGGCTAACACGAGAGGGCACAGTTTTAAGGTGCTTGCAAGTAGGTATAGAGTTGAAGTCAGGGGTACGTTTTTTTATGCAGAGAGTAGTGAGTGCGTGGAATGTGCTCCCTGCGTCGGTGGTGGAGGCGGAAATGATTGGGACTTTTAACGGTTTCCAGGACAGGTGCATGGAGCTTAGAAAAACAGCGCTATGGATAACCCTGGGTTATTTCTATGGTAAGAACATGTTCGGCACAGTTTTGTGGGCCGATGGGTCAGTATTACACTGCAAGTTTGCTCTACTTCTATGTTCTATGTTTTCCAACTCAGGATCATTCTGGAATCTGAAGAGGTGATGAGGAGAGTATATTGGGAGGAAGTTGGACACAATGTGCAGTTCACGGGACATTGGATGAAAGTCAGGAGGATGAATGGAATTAACCAGCCAGGCCCAATGCAGAGTGCCCCCTGTGGCCAAACCCCTCAACAGCAGGCATAGCTCTTTGTATAATTGTGGGTGGGGAGAGGGCTGCAAAAGACCGTGTAGATGCAAGACTGACACTTTGGTTCTGTTGTTCAGAAGGGAAGGTAGTGAGTGAGATGAGGTCTGCCTTGGTGACAGGGGATTAAACTTGCGGGATAAAAAAATGTTTCTGTGCGCTCAACTATAAAAATGGGCGACCAACGCACCTTGCGCCTTTGGGTTCACTGACTGCCACTGAAATCCGCAAACCAAAACATAGTTTGTCTCCGGTCGAGCGAACACCAGGGGGCAGCAGAGACATCAGCCTGGAGGCCGCGCCACGCTGCCCCACGCTGCACAGCTCTTTCAAAATGAATACTTTGTTTCAGTATTCACAAGTGAAAAGGATCTTCTTCGGGATGAGCTCAAAGTAGAGCGGGCTTATATGGTAGACAATGTAGAGATTAAGGAAGAAGTGCTGGATCGTCTTAAAAAAATAAGATTGATAAATCTTCAGGGCCGGGTATGATACACTCCAGGTTGTTGTGGGAATCGAGAGAAGAGATCAGAGGAGCATTAGCTATGATCTTTGAATCCTCTTTGGCTGCAGGGGAAGTGCCGGAGGACTGGAGAATGGCAAATGTAGTTCCCTTGTTTAAAAAAGTTAATAGGGAGAAACCTGGGAACTATAGACCGGTGAATCTTACGTCGGTGATATGCAAACTACTGGAAATGATTCTTAAGGATAGGATCTGCGAGCATATGGAGAAGTTGAGTTTACTCATGGATAGTCAACATAATTTTGTGAAGGGAAGGTCGTGCCTCACGAGCCTGATTGAGTTTTTGGAGGAGGTAACAAAATAAACTGATGAGAGTAGCGCAGTGGATTTGGTCTATATGGACATTAGCAAAGCATCTGACAAGGTCCCTCATGACAGTCTGATCCAGAAAGTCGTGAGGCATAGTATAAATGGAACCTTGGCTGTTTCGATTAAAAAAATAGCTTAAACGATGAAAGCAGAGGGGAGTTGTGGAAGGAAAGTATTCTGACTGGAGTTCGGTGACTAGTGGAGTGCCGCATGGGTCTGTCCTGGGAGTTTGCTGACGATGCAGAGATAGGTGGAGGGGCCGGTAGTGCTGATGAAACAGAGAGACTGCACACAGACATGGATAGATTGGGGGAATGAGCAAATAATTGGCAAATAAATTACTATGTCGGAAAGTGTACGGTCATGCACTTTGGTAGAAGAAATAAACGGGCAGACTATTATTTTAATAGAGAGAGAATTTCAATTTCTGAGATGCAACGGGACGGGAGTCCTCGTGCAGGGCACCCTTAAGGTTAACCTCCAGGTTGAGTCGGTGGTGAAGTAGGCGAATGCAATGTTGGCATTCATTTCTAGTGTATAGGTGTAGGGATGAGATGTTGAAGCTTACTTTAAATACTGTGTGCAATTTTGGGCTCTTTATTTAAGAAATGGTGTGCTGGCATTGGACAGGTTTGAAAGAAATTTCACTTGAATGATTCCGAGAATGACAGGGTTAACATATAAGAACATTTGACCGCTCTTGGACTGTACTCCT
Source organism: Hypanus sabinus (assembly GCF_030144855.1). Taxonomy (NCBI): domain Eukaryota; kingdom Metazoa; phylum Chordata; class Chondrichthyes; order Myliobatiformes; family Dasyatidae; genus Hypanus; species Hypanus sabinus. The sequence continues at coordinate 96,607 of NW_026779443.1, forward strand.
TGGAGTTTAGAAGAATGAGGGGGGTGGATTTCATAGAAACATGTCGAATGCTGAAAGGCATGGACAGAGTACATGTGGCAAAGTTGTTTCCCATGGTGGGGGGAGTCCAGGACGAGAGGACATGACTTGAGGATTGCAGGGCGCCCATTCAGAAAAGAGATGTGATTCTTTTTTAGCCAGAAGGTGGTGAATCTGTGAAATGTGTTGCCACGGGCGACAGTGGAGGCCAAGTCATTGGGTATATTTAAGGCAGAGATTGATAGGTATCTGAATCGTAGGGCATCAAAGGTATGGTGCGAAGGCAGGGGAATGGGAATATAGGGGACATTGGATCAGCTTATGATGACATGGCGGAGCAGTGTCGATGGGTTTGAATGGCCGACTTCTGCACCTTTGTCTCATGGTTTTGTGGTCTTATGGTCTTCTGATAGTTGGATCATTGGGCTCTCTTCCAAGGAAGGTGCGACCTGTGTATAAGACCTATTTCGATACAATCCATGTTAAATTTTCATTCAAGCCTGCATGAATAGCCATAAATGCAGCTAGTCAAATCTGCGTTACTCCAGGACCAAGGTACAAAAACACCTATAATATATGAGGCTTAAAATAGGCCACAACGCAGCTTGAGGCCCGGGGTCCACAGAATGCAACCGAAATCTGGATTCGACACCTACAAAGGTTGTCTTCTGCCGAGCGAACATTAGGCGGCGGCACATACACAGGACTGCAGGCCCCGCAACAGCGCCACCATCTGACGCAGCCCCTTCATTTTCTCCGCCACTGAGCAAATAATACAGTTTCCACCTGGAATGGACTAGCACTAATAACCCAGCGGGATGTTCTGCCATTAAAGAAGAGGCGGGGGGGGGATGAACTAGAGAAGCAGGGGGGTGAAAAACAGAACGCCAAAGCAAATAGTGGAGTGGTTGGGACAGAAGGCCACAGACAAAGTGAGGAAGCAAAAGGTTGAGACTTTTGTCATGGGACTCATGTTCTGAGCGGCCACCATTTCAGCGCAGGAAGTATTGTACGAAAGGCATATTATCTCAGGGCAGGGACCAACAGGTAGAATTATGACATTGTACACGTTAGTGAGACGCTGTTGCAGGGCGGGCAGGAGCGTCGGCTTAACATTCCCGGTTTCGCTTGTATTAGTCATGATGGAGCGGAAAATATTCAGAGTGGCGTCACTAGTCACATGAGATTCATTGAGAAAATCATGGAGAGAGGGGTTCATGTGCCTCTTTGACAGGGACGTTAATGTGCGGGTAATGCTGGGAGATAGTTGTTTGCTGTCAGAAGTGATTTAGCTAAATTGGTATATCACAATATTGTGGGCCAAAAGGTCTGTTCTGTTAGGTTATTTACGTTCCCTGCTCTTCAAGAGGGGCAAAAAGACATTTAAACCCATCGAGTGGGCAGAGAAGGGGGTGAGGTGGATCAAGGACTTTGAAGATAGATTGCGAAACACAGAGAACAACCACTTCACAGACAGCATAGGCAGTGACCGAGCCACACAGCTGCCATCGTGACACTTACAAAACCCTCACCATGACATGGACACGACCCTGACCGGACGCTAATCGACTCCAAACCTTGACACCGACACGCATCTTGCCGTGACACTCTGCGTAACAGAGTTGGAAATGGAACTGGATGTACTCGGGATGATTCGGGAAGCTGTGTGGTTAATAGGGAACACATGTAGAGATGTATTTACACTCAAGGTGTAGGGTACAGGAAACTGGGTGACAGACAGGAAGGGGAAAGGGGTTAAACAGCCAGAAGCCATGCAGAGACTCCTTGTGGCCAACCCGCTCAATAAAATGTAGACCACTTTGGATACATCTGGATGGGAGCAGAGAGGGGCAAATGACCATGTAGGGGAAAGTCTCACCGGTCAGGTCCCTGGCACTGACTATGGTTCTGTGGCTCAGCAGAGAATAAGCGCTCAAATCTGGCGAGCTGTATCGATAGGGTTCTCTTTGATAGGAGAACTGAACTGAGGTATTGTAGACGAGAGCGAGATTCCTCGATGGTATGCAGTCCTTATCGTCACCAGTGTATAGGTGGGAAAAGGGAGTCTGTTCTCCAAACTTATGTATGTGCTGGGGTGGACAAAATTAGAAAGAACATTCAATTTAAAACTTGGCTAATAAGTTAGGGTTGAAGCGCACATATTATGTACAAAATATAAAGAAAACAAGCATATAGACAATAGACAATAGGTGCAGAAGTAGACCATTCGGCCCCTCGAGTCTGCACCGCCATTCTGAGATCATGGCTGATCATTCACTATCAATACCCAGTCCCTGCCTTTTCCCCATATCCCTTGATTCCCCTATTCATCAGATATCTATCCAGCTCCTTCTTGAAAGCATCCAGAGAATTGGCCTCCACTGTCTTCCGAGGCAGTGCATTCCACACCTCCACAACTCTCTGGGAGAAGAAGCTCTTCCTCAACTCTGTTTTAAATAACTGACCTCTTATTCTCAATCCATGCCCTCTGGTACTGGACTCTCCCAACATCTGGAACATATTTCCTGCCTCAATCCTATCAAATCCTTTAATTATCTTAAACGTTTCAATCAGATCCCCTCTCAATCTCCTCAATTCCAGTGTGTACAAGCCCAATTTCTCCAATCCCTCTGCGTAAGACAGCCCTGCCATCCCAGGAATCAACCTAGTGAATCTATGCTGCACTTCCTCAATTGCCAGAATGTCCTTCCTTAAACCTGGAGACCAAAACTGGACACAATATTCCAGGTATGGTCTCACCAGGGCCCTGTGCAAATGCAAAAGGACATCCTTGCTCTTGTACTCAATTCCCCTTGTAATAAAGGCCAACATTCAATTTGCCCTCTTCACTGCCTGTTGCACTTGCTCATTCACCTTCATTGACTGGTGAACTAGGACTCCTAGGTCTCTTTGCATTTCTCCCTTACCTAACTCGACACCGTTCAGACAATACTCTGCCCTCTTGTTCCAGCTTCCAAAGTGGATAACTTCACATTTATTCACATTGAATGACATCTGCCAAATATCTGCCCACTCACTCAGCCTATCCAAGTCTCCCTGTATTCTCATAACGTCCTCTTCGCATGTCACACTGCCACCCAGTTTAGTATAGTCAGCAAACTTGCTGATATAGTTTTCAATGCCCTCATCTAAATCATTGACATAAATCGTAAAGAGCTGTGGTCCCAATACAGAGCCCTGTGGTACCCCACTAGTCACCTCCAGCCAGTCTGAGAAACACCCATTCACTGCTACCCTTTGCTTTCTATCTGCCAACCAGTTTTCTATCCATGTTGAAACCCTGCCCCCAATGCAATGAGCTCTGATTTTACTCACCAATCTCCTATGTGGCACCTTATCGAATGCCTTCTGAAAATCTAGCTACACAACATCTACTGGCTTACCCTCGTCTAACATCCTTGTTACACCCTCAAAGAACTCCAACAGATTAGTCAAGCAAGATTTGCCCTTGGTCAATCCATGCTGGCTCGGCCTAATCCTATTTCTGCCATCTAGATGTGCCACTATTTCGTCCTTAATAATGGACTCAAGCATCTTCCCCACGGCTGACGTTAGGCTAACAGGGCGATAGTTCTCCGTTTTCTCCTTCCCTCCCTTCTTGATAAGTGGGACAACATTAGCCACTCTCCAATCTTCAGGAACTGATCCTGAATCTAAGGAACATTGGAAAATGATTACCAATGCATCCGCAATTTCCTGAGCCACCTCTTTTAGAACCCTCGGATGCAGACCTCTGGACCCGGGGATTTATTAGCCTTCAGTCCTACCAGTCTACTCATCACAGTTTCTTTCCTAACGTCAATCTGTCTCAATTCCTCTGATATCGTATGACCCTGGCCCATCCATACATCTGGGAGTTTGCTTGTGTCCTCCCTGGTGAAGACAGATCTAAAGTACGCATTAAATTCTGTTGCCATTTCCCTGTTTCCCATAACAATTTCTCCCAATTCATTCTTCAAGGGGCCAACATTGTTCTTAACTATCTTCTTTCTCTTCACATAGCTAAAAAAGCTTTTGCTATCCCCTATTATATTCCTGTCTAGACTGAGCTCATACCTGATTTTTTCTCTCCGTATTGCTTTTTTAGTTAAGATCTGCTGTTCCTTAAAACTTTCCCAATCATCTGTATTCCCACTCATCTTAACCCTGTCATACTTCTTTTTCTTTAATGCTATACAATCTCTGACTTCCTTTGTCAACCACTGTGGCCCCTTCCCCCTCTTTGAATCCTTCCTTCTCATTGGAATGAACTGCATTTGCATCTTTTGTATTATGCCTAAGAATATCTGCCACTGCTGATCCACTGTCTTTCCTGCCAGGGCATCCGCCCATTTAACTTTGGCCAGCTCATCCCTCATGGCTCCGTAGTCTCCTTTATTTAATTGCAGTTGCAATGTAGGATATCAGTAAAATTCATTCACACACACACACTCACACACACACACACACACACACACACACACACACACACACACACACACACACACACACACACACACACACACACACACACACACACACACACACACACACACAGAAACACATTTCTGCAGTTTGAGTCCCCCATGGGCTCTGAATACCACCGGAATCTACAATTAGTTCCCAGCAGATATTGTATTCCGCCGAGCGAACACCGGGGGGGGGGGGGGCAGCACAGACTCCTGTTCGGAGGCCGCGCCACACCGCTCCCACCTCACTCAGGTCCTTCATTCCCTCACCCATGAGCAACTCTCTCAATTTGCCATGAAAAGGGGAGAGTGGTGGTATAAACTAGAGTTGCAGGGACATGTAAACAAGAACACCATTACAGATAGTTGAGTGGTTGTTGGGTCAGATGTTGCTAAGACTTCTGAAAAAGTCAAGAAGCAAAAGGTTGAGCCTGCAGGGACTCATGTTCTGAGCGGCGTACGTTTCAATGCAGGAAGTATTATTTCAAGGGCAGATGCTCTCAGGTCAGGGGTCAACGCCTCTAAGCCTGACACGGCAGATATTAGTGAGACTTGATTGAAGTTGGGACAGTACTATTTGCATAAGCTATGAACGAGGCACACAACCCACACTGTGACACGGAGATGTTCTTCAATGGGACACTGGAAGTGTTTCGGTGTCACTGCCACAACCCACATCTGACATGAACACGCCCCTCATCGTGACACTGACACACTGACAGGGTCTGCACCACAGCAGGATCTCACCACTCAACGATACCAATACAAAGTCAGGCCCTGCACTGCAACTCGAATACAGTCCTCCACGTATGCATAACATCCTCCCTCTCCAAAACCACACCCCAACGTCACCCTACTCCTACACTATTGCCAGTCACCGTCACACAGACTGCAGTACAGCACTCCTGTCTCCGTCATCCAACCCTCGCCTGCAAGCAACCCAGTCTCCGTGACCCTCATCATCTCC